>NC_087399.1:10425937-10732891 GCF_031307605.1 Tribolium castaneum | reverse complement strand
TTTTAGTTCCGATAAATTAACCATTTTGAAAATAATTTAAGTTGAACTCAAAATAGTCGCTTTAGATTTTAATCAAAGAGCTATAATAGAAGTTAAAAAATTTCTAATAATAATAAATTTAGTAATAATAGAAGATTAATTTTTCAACAGACAAAAATGTATGTAGTTGATAATTATACCTTATATAATTTTAACAAAAACAGAATAATTTTAAATAACCATATAAAAGCATAAATAATACAAAAACATGTAACAAGAGAATATGTGTTCGGCGAAACAGGGTGTAGGCGTAGTAAAAAAATTCTCAAGTCGCGGGTGTACTTGATATAAAAAAAACTCGTTTATTATAAAAATAATTTTGTTATATACAAATTGAAACTACAAACTAAAACAGTAAATATAAAACAATGGTTATCCTAATGTGAAATTTGTAAAGAAAAGTTAAAAGTAATTATGAAGTAGTTTGGTTGTCGCTGGCAATTGAAGGCATTTTGCTGATCGTGCTGACCGCGCGGAAGTGTTTGCCTGGGTCGGTGGACAATTGCGGCAACCGTGCTAAAAAATTTGTAATTTTGTGGAAAAAAAAATGTTTGTTTGAACAATATGAATATTTAACATCGACGGATTAGTAAAATTATCAAAAAGTATATCGAATTTATTACATATACAATTATACAGACACATACACTATATCACGAAACAATTAAAATGTAGGCCTTAAAAGAATCAGCATTCAGTATAAAATTAGCCTTCAATAAAAATTATCCCGGCGCGTCCACCATTTTTTGACCTTTTTTAAATCAGCGTAATTTTGTGTCCTCTTTTTGTAGACTTATTTCTTTGCAGCACAACAAATCACGCTACGTAAGCTTATGTCAATTATTCTACACGCAGAATATTTCATTTGTTGTATAAAAGTACCTGATAACGTCAGATAGTTTTTTTTATGTAAAGTTTATTTTTTTCACATATTGAAGTATCAAGATGGCCAACTAAAGCCAGAACATGATATGAAAATACAGCAACAGAAAACTTTGTAATCCATTTTTTTATAAATAATTTATATTTGTTTTAACTAAATTTCATGTGAGAACATCGAAAATAAATTAAAATCATTAAACATAACACAGTTAATTGCAGAAACGTACTAAAGACAATTTTTTCATCTTTGAGATAAGATTTGCCAAAAAACAAAAATATGTCTAAGTCATGATAGCATGGCTGTTAGTTTACAGAAAAAAATATGATGTTGTAATCCTTGCATTAGAACGTACATCGTTTACTTCGTTTTTTACAAAATATCTGAAATATTTCTGTAATAAACAATTTAGTTACATTACTATTTGTTTCAGGCCTCATAGATTAATATTTTTGTACACAAATCTTATATAGATTAGTAAACTCAAAAGTTTTACAAAAATTGGTAAAATAATTTAAGTTATTTTGCCATAGGTGATTGACTAAATCTCCTCATTTGAAAAAAAATATTCTGGTTTATTACAACACATAACCAACAGCAACAAATGCTAAATGTAGGTACTAAAATTGCCATTTTACTTTTAGCATTTTACCGAGCATTGAACAACATCAAATTTGGCTCGATTTTGAGTTCATACATTAATGTCTGTTACTGGCTGGTACTTTGTATAAAACGGTACATGAACACAAACAAACTTTATGTAGAAACACTTTATAAAAAATGGCAATAATTTGCGATTACATTCCATACCTATATTTTTACTTAAAAATGATCCCGGCGCATCCACCATTTCTTAAAACTTTAAAAGATTAACAGGTGTAATGAAATTACACATACAGGCTGTACCAACGGTCGAAAAAGCTCCATAACTTGTTTGTTACAAGACATATTGACTCAACCAGTTGCAAGTTCCAGGTAACTCTTTGCATTGTGAAATTTTTTAATTTACTTTGCTCAAAATGGAAAAGTAAATTATTTTTTAGTTTTTAGAAAAAAAGTAAACAATTTATGTAATTTAGGACAGCGAAGATTTTGTCTTGATGAACATTGGAGGGTCTTTAAAACTGTAAGCAATGCATTAACATGGATTTTTTAAAACTGAACATAGGATAATACAGTTAATAGTATTGTGTGTGGTATGTAACGTTTATCAAAATACACTTTTTACCACATAATGCAGAAGACTAACAATTCTAGTAACGCAGTAATATAAATTTTTTAAAACTGAACATAGATTAATGTGTGATATGCGATGTTCAGTAAAATAAAATCCTCAGAGTGTATGTATTTTAATTTGATATGCTTTTTAATTTTGACGAGATGTTTTCATTCAAATACTAAAACCTTCGACGATATAAAAAATTAAGTCATTTTATATTTAATTTGATGATATTATGTCTTTTTTCTTTATGTATAGAAGTTTGCTAAATAATTGTTGTTGATTGAAAAGCGTCCCAAAAAGCAGCAATATATCCTCTATAATAGAATTAAATTTGTGATTTTTAAATCCGACTTAGTAAAACCACTTAAAAACCTGATATTATTGAACTAAGCAAAAATTTCACCATTTTCAGATAACTGAAATAATTTTTTGGGTTTTTCATAATTTGCAAAGACATTTTAAAATAATTTTGTATTTTTTCGCTTCGCTTGAGCAAAATATTGCAAATGAAGCTAAGTTTAAAAACATTACAATATGCTCAAAAAAAACTTTTTTCGTCAAGATTTTAAAAGTTTTCATTTTAGATTAAATTTGGTTATACTTTTTTGGATAAAAATTTATGAAATAATTGTGACATGTGAACACTATCTAATCCGCTCAAAAAAATTAAAATCACACAATTTTCGACATTATTGCACAAACTCTACTTATAATTTTTTCAATACATATGTATTTTCAAATTTCATTTTTTTAGATCATCGTATGGATTTATAGCTTTCAGTATTTTTTTTTAAGTAGTGGTTAACTATAAAAAAGCCCGAGAGGTTATTCACCATAAACAAAAAACATTATTTGAGTGTTTTTAATTGTTTTGTCACAAGCATAATTCATTTTTATACAAAAATATTCCGTTTTGTTTGCGCTTGCTCTTCAAGGGCACGTGTAAATTGCGGGAAGGTGAGTTAGGATCTCATTAAAAGTTTGCAGTAGGATTCGAAGGGCTGTGTTATCGGTAAATATCTGCACGAAGTGGCAAACACTCGTCAAAACTTATCGGTAAACCCTTTGCTGATGTTCGAAGTCGGCAAGAGCCGATTTCACACATCCGTGGTCACTTCATGTCGCTACCGGTTTTATTGTGTGAAGATAGAATGCCACAGACAGGACGAGATAGGTATTGGAGAAATGTGAAACATTAAACCGATAAAGTGATCGAATATGCAAATTGTCGTGGACTAGAAAAAATCGTATGCATTTTTAAGTGTCTTTGTATTTCGTTAATTAGACAAATTAAAATGTAAAACAGACTCGCTGGTGGTTATTGGTGACAAAAACCAATCTGGATTGCATGAAATAATCACGAAAAATAGTTTCTCTAAATGTTGTAATTAAGGGTATGATCAGAGCTTTTAATTAACGAAATGCACTGTGCATTAATTTAATTTTAATCTGAAATAATTGCAACCCTACTCCGTTTAATTAGGGAATCATTATCTCACTTAACAGATTGGAATTCTCTATTATTTTACTTGTTTGATGTAAATGAAGATAAACAAAGTTTACCGGCGTGAAATTACTTTGCTTTGTTTTTCTTCTCCAATTTTACAGGCCCTAATTAAATATGAACTTTTGTATTCTTTAAATGATATATTAAAATCGTGTTTGCTCCAATGCTACACAAATATCGTAATATTACAATTCAAGATGTTTCCCCAAAATTGGAATCTTATAAAACGAAACAACCAGAGAAGGGAGGGAAGCAATCAAATTTACAATTAACAGACAGTTTCATTTATCCATCTCATTTCTTTTAAATGGTAATAGCTCTGCAAACTTCATTCTCCTAACTGTTTGTTGCGAATACGAAGGGAAACACATAAGAAATAGACTATTCACGGAACGATCGATCGGACGAAGTACTCGTTTATTTAACTGCAAAATTTTATTTCCTTAGAAATTAAATTTTTGCAATAATATTGCAATAATATTTTTGGTTTTCGACAATTCTATCAGGTTAAGAAAATAAATATTGAATAATAAATTAAAAATAAAATAAAAAAATAATAAGCAATAATAAATAATTAATAATAAATAATAACATAGACAAAAAACGCATAACCAGTGCATAAAAGCATTACCAGTGTATAAAAAGGTAAAATTCTTTAAAGATGATTTAAATATGATATATTTTTGCCCGGCGCATCCACCATTTTTAGTATTTTAAGTTATAAATTAATTTGAAATTAAACTAGGTTTCAAATAAACCACGAGTAAACATTTTTTTAAATAAATAAAATTTCTTACAAATATAAGCATATACAGTGTCACTAAAAAGTATAGATACATTTAAATAAAATGAAAAGTATTTATCAAAACTTATTCAATTTTGGTGTATATTTTAAAATATTTAAGTATTATCGTTTCAGATGTTCACCAAATTTGTGACACTATTTGTTCTGGAGATACAAGGCTAACTTGATTTTTATTAATTTTAATTTTTAAGAAAAGCATTTTTGCAACACATGCATACCTTATTTTGGAAAGATTTTTAAACTAATAAAATATTGTTAGCTTTATAAATGCTTTCTTTATCAAACCTTAGCTTTTTGTTGCCTGAACTTTAATTAAAAAATAAATAAAAGTTAATTATAATTGTTAAAATAACACATTTAACTAAAAAGAACACATTTTAATGAAAAAAATATTTGGCTGTATCTATACTTATTAGCGACCTTGTATATAAACTAATGTGCACCGAATTGTAAAAAGCAATAAATTAATTTATTGATCAAATTTATTCGATAAATTTGATACATAATTTAGTACTGCTTATTAGAAAAAGACAAAAACTGCATTTAAAAGACAAGTAAAATCGTTTAAAGATAATATTGCTGGTACATAAGGAACATGTATTTGCCCGGCGCATCCACCATTTTTAGAATATTGACGTATAATTTAATTTAGAAACTAGGTTTTACTAAAATAATAACTACGAGTAAACATTTTTTAAAATAAATTTATTTTTTATAAATATAAGCCTATGCTGGGTGTTGATTTAGCATGATTAATGATTTAGCAACATTTCAATATTTCGTATGTGAATTTGTCATGATCAGACGAGTTAAAAAATCTTATATCATTTTTCCAAAAATAGTAAATTTTCTTCAGACATTTTTATTAATTTTACTGGTTTATGGAAATTTATAAGCAGCTATCTTTTTCACTAAATACAATGGAGATGGTGGCGCATAGGCGTTTTGAAAATATTTCAAAATTGTGGTTATTTGTGTGGGTCGAGGCAAAAAAAAATTGTTTTTTTTTTCGTAAAATTTAATAACAAAAACGTAGCGGACTAAAAAGTTAATTTACCATTGCTGTTTTGACAATAATATTAAAATTTATGCTAATTTTTATAATTCTAGCTCAGCGGTTCTCAAAATTTAGAACTTTAATTTCAGAACGATTTTTTTAGGAAAACTATGCATTTATAATTTACATAAATTTTGCTTAATCGGTTTGTCTTGTCATTCTCCATCCACCTTTATTTTTGCTAAACCATTCTCTAACACGCTGGTTAAAAGCTAGTGTGCACTGAATTATAAAAAGAATGAAAGTAATTTATTTAATAAATTTATTCAAGTTAGAATGAGAATCTTAGTTTTCATCTTATTAAATTTTGCCTAATATTATTGCCATCATATTTAGTGACATGAAACCTTTCACGAAGAAATACAAAAATTGTAGACAGAAATGAATGTATATTTAATCGCAATAAACGAGTAAATTTGATCAGCAAATATGCTTTACAAATTGTAACTTTGATGTCATGGGTTGTTTATAAAAGTTGCAACGTAGTAGATATTAAAACTTGCTTCTTAATGTGTTTGTGCTTTTGCTGTTGGAATGGAATATCGCAACGGAATTAGAGAAACCGTCCACGTTTAAGTGTTAAGGCATCGATTGGTGGAGTTTTTCCATTCGAAACTAATCCGAAGCGGTCCCTTGTTCCCCGTATAAAATTGCAAATGCAACAAAAGTGAGTTAAAATCAGGAAAGTTTTTAATTCGCCTCGATACAGGATCCCCCATTGTCTGTTCTCGTTTACAAAACCAATTTACAAAAGTTTAACTTTATCGGTCAACAAAAACCCGATTGAAACAAAACGCCCAAGAACGAATTGTTAATTGAATTCATCCCAGCGATAAGTTTTTGGATTTTATTTTATTTCGGCGGAGATTTTTCCAGTTCCTGTCGCTGCCGCCTCTTCCACGATTAAAATCCTGAATTAATTTCCGGGAAGCGGCCGATAAACCGCATTATCTTTAGGTGATGTTTGAGCAACGGATTCGGCACTTTTGCGTCACGAAATCGCTTTAATTAGTCGGTGCATATGGCGGCGAGCTGCAGTTATAAATTTTCGCGCACGATTGAAATTTCCCATTTAATTTACCCAAATTTATGGCGAACAAACATTTAATTCAATTTTATGCCGGATTCGATTCTCAAAAACCAATTTAATTAGTAGTAAATAAATATAATGCAAATCAAATCGGTGGACGATGCAGATTGTGTCATTACACGGATGCTACCGGAAAAGTGCACGATTTTTGACACGATTTTATCGTGTCAATATTTACCACTGCCATCCAATTTATAAATACATGAAGCGGGCATAAATTTACCTATTTTTCACTGTGACAAATTACTTTTTTTTTTAATTCTCGATTAATTGCGGTAGAATTTCGATACATATTTTAAAAAATCTATTTGTGCACACTGATAGCAACAATTTCACCATTTATCTTGTGCACCTATCAGTGACGTGTTGGAGATTTATGTGCAAATTTATCACAATAATGCACAATTTTTTGCAGCAAAGTGGACTACACATATCGATATCTCCAAACTCAATATATGTTTTTGATATTGATATTTGATAAGTAATCCAAATTATAGAAAAAAAATAAAATTTTAATTTGAGAAACATTTTTGTCCGGCGCCTCCACCATTTTTAAAGCTAAACATTAAGATTATATTATAGTTTAATATGTTTTTTATATGAATATTTGATAAGTAATCCAAATTGTGGTAAAGAAAAATAAAATTTTAATTTGAAATACATTTTTGCCCGGCGCCTCCACCATTTTTAAAATTAAACTTTAAGTTTATATTTTAGTTTAATATATTTCTTAAATAAATATTTGATAAGATATCCAAATTATGGTAAAAAAAAATTAAATTTTAATTTCAGAAGCATTTTTGCTCGGCGCCTCCACTATTTTTAAAGCTAAACTTTGAGTTTATATTTTAATTTAATATGTTTCTTATTTTGATTTTTAATAAGTAATCTAAATTATGGTACAGAAAAATAAAATTTTATTTTGAGAAACATTTTTGCACGGCGCCTCCACCATTTATAAATATATATAAATAGTATAAAGTATATATATAAAGTATAAATATATACTTAAGTTTATATTATAGTTTAATATATTTCTTATACAAATATTTAACAAGTAATCTACATTATGATACAGAAAAATAAAATTTTAATTTGGAATATATTTTTGCCCGGCGCATCCACCATTTTTATTTCAATATTTTAACTTTTAGTTTGGATTTTTGTTTTGATATTTAATTTTTGCTGTAAACAAGTCCAAAAATAAGTCTTGATAATAAAGGTCACTACGATGATTATGGCCCTGTTCGTCCAATTAAAATGCTAACTAGCCCCGAATAAAATTATTCATTGAATCAGCAAAGTGTGAAAAATACTAGATTGGTACCATACGTCCAATACCGTTCCATATATTAATACGAGCAGCCGGCGCTTTTAATCAGACAAGTCCGGAATTCCTTCATTAATTCGGCAAATAAAAGGAAATAGCCCCTAAAAGCCGAAGAAAACGCTGCAAAATTGTACTGGTAAGTGGCTATTAATTCGTGGCGACTGATCCGTTTAATACTTTCCAGTAAAACCCTTGTAAAATTAATCCTTTCACCTGATAAAAACAAGATTGCCGCCGTGTAGGAGCGGTGTAGAAGTCGGTAATTCCGTCTTGCTTTTACCTTGTTAGCTTTGATAATATTATACGAAGCTCTATTGCTTTCAGCTTGTTTCATTACGTCTTCATTAAATAATTTATCAGTGAAAAATTTATAAATGTATCTTCTGTGATAGAGTCCATTAGACGCCAAGCTCCGCAAATGTAATCAACTTAATACATAATTTACTTCTTCCAGCTTGGTCGAAGTTGTTTTCAGCACGTCTTTCTGTAACTCGGCAAATTTTATTTTTCATTTGTAAGTAAAAGTAAGAAAACACGCTTTTATTAATTTAATAAATTTACTTTTAGTAATTTAGACGTAAAAGCAGCGACGACATGTTGTGCCTTTGAACCCACTGTGTAACAGTGATCTGAAAGAGATTTTTACAACAAAACTTTGAACGCTGCACATCACAGATAATTAAGAATGCGTTTAAATCTTTTACACATAACGGGGCAAAAAATCACTTTGTTGGGTTAAATTAGTTACCACTAGCAGCAAACGATTATTGCATCAATCAAAGTTTCTATTTATGAATGTGATAAGCACTTTATAACATTAGATCAATCTTCAAAGCAATTATTTAATTAAGACATTGGGTAATTTTTTGGGGAAGCAAATGTGACAGAGATATACGACTGAGGTAAAATTTGATGAAAATTTATTCAATTATCAAAACTTTTGTACAATGAAAATACATAAACAATAAACAGGGTAGAGAAAATATTGAGTTAGGTATAAGTAGCTATTAAAAATATTTATAGTAAGCAGTGAATTTAAGAAATTGTCCACTTGTTATATAGAAAATAGCTACTAATTGTAAATTAGTTAATGAATTAATAAATTGTGAAGGTAAATATTAATCTAGGTTAGTTAATTTTAATGAACTCGACAACTAATTTTAAAAAAAACTGGTTTCGAGTAACGATACTTTTATACATAGTATTAAGTTTCACTCGTAACTTTAAACTTATGACAATATTAAACCAAATAAACCGTTGTATAATTAAAAATTATGCACTTGAGCCATTTGAAAGCTTTTTGCTGTGCGATAGGGCTTTACACATGTTTTCAGGTTGTAACCTTTCGGAATATTAGATTATCTCTTTGAAATATAAAAGCTTTGTTCATTTGAAGGAATAAGGACAAAAATGTTAAAATTTCTGTAATTAAATTTATCATTAAAAAATATTAATAAATTATTACGCTATCAATGTCTTTTTCTTCTTAAAAAACTTCTCAGGTGTATTGTATAAAGAAACATGTAACATTGAATTTAAACTTCTGTTATATATTTTATGAGATAATGATGTGGAAATGTAAAATGGTATAACAAATGCAGTTTTGGTATCTTGTTTTACTTAAGCTGTAAATTTGATTGAATTATTTATTAAATTGATAAAATTAAAAAAAATTCTAATTCTGCTTTGAATTCCTAAAAGTGTCAATACATCATTACCAAAAATATTTTTGCTAATAATAAAAGATGAACGGGATGAGCCCACAGATAAACAATTTGTTTGAGAATAATTTTTTTAGCACAAAGGCTAATTTAATTGATGGAAACACATTTAAAGCGTGTAAAATTTCGATTTCTAAAACAGAAAACAACATTTTCACTAAATGTATACATTTAGAGGCTGATAAAGAAAGATTGTAACTTCAAAGTTTTATCCAGAATTGGATTTTTAAAATTGTATGTGTGAGATCTATGAAATGTATGAGAGCATGTGCATTTTTAAAACTGATATTTGTATTAAATTTTTTCAAAGTGTGAGCTAACGTGACTGAATTTTAACGTAAAAATATGTGAGTAAAATATATGATTTAAAATTTATGAATACGATTTCTGATGAAAATCTAATTTACTCAATATTTAGCTCACTAGTTATCTGATTAAGAACTTTGTTTTTTAACAACGTTATTTTGCATTAGAGTTAGAAGGTTTAAATACGAGTTTATAAAGTATTCATTTTTTGTTTTGTATTGTATAAAATAATCTTGAAAACTGTTAGTAATATGAGATTGAAATATAATTTACGTTAATGACTTGAAAGAAATCCATTTGCTGAGCTTCAGCAGGTAAAAATCTCCTTTTGTGCTTAGGTTATTTTAAAAATTTACTTTGTGGACTTTTTTTTGGAGTACACAATAATCAACAATTTAATAGAAGTAGTTATTTACCTCATGATTGGTGATAAAATCTTTACTTTTAGAGCACTTGAAAAGTAACAGGATACAACAGAGTACAAACGCCCTCTGATGACCGCAAAGGCAAATTTTGATTCATAGATTTAGGTATAAAATTATTAATTATTATGATTTAATAAAACCAACAACACAAATAAAAACAGATAACCGATTTCACATAGTAGTTTGTATTGCCTAAAGCGTAGGTCTTTTCAAAATATGTTTCACAAACGTGTAGTATAGTACATAGTGTAACCTGTAATGCAAAGTCAAAGAAAGAAGAAAATATGAAAGAATGTTTAGATCTCTAAAATTGCCAGTTGAAATCGTTGTTTAAAATATTTTTGAAGAATGTTAATCTCGTTATACTATTCCAATATATCCTTTAGCTGCTGAAGAATTATTACGTCAGAACACAGAGTGTAACGTTTCCGTTAAACTCTAAAAATAAAAATTCCTCTCCATTATTCTTAGCAGTATTAAGAAGTAAAGTGGAGATACTAATTTCTAACTCTTGTAATAATTGTTATGAGGAATTACTAGCAAATATACCAAATACAGCCTCAGCTAAAAAAAAGCAGCCAACAAGTAATTAATAAAATTAAATAGAAAACGAAGAACCATAAACATGAAAAATTTGTTTTGGAAACTAAACTTGGGAGAATTTTTGACTGTTTGTTTTATTTAGGACCACTATCTAGATAAAAATCTGCAAGTTTCGGTTGTGGTTGTCTAAATGTTGAAAAATTTCAAACGACACGTGACCTATCTGTAGATGCAGATAACAACCGCGTCTACAACGTGTTCTTTTACTTAATTGATATAGTTGATTGAAATTGAAAATAGTTTACAATTTGCTTTAGATATTGAAGAGTAATTCAACTGTATTTCCGTGCGATGTTACTAAAATTTCAAAAGTTTTATAATGGAATAATATTTATTATTATAAGAAAAAAGCGTTTTTAAAACTGATAGGTTCTTCCAACTTGTATTTCAGTCTCTGCATAATTTAGCAGTGGCTTGCGACGTTTTTCTCTAGCTTTGTGTATGAATAAAGTAAGTGAACGTATAGAACTTCCACAACTTATTTTGTGTTGTTGCTGCTGCAATTTGTCATGTTATTGCATTTTGTCGTAGAAAATTGAGTGCATAGAGTTGAAAGCCATTCATAAACCTATCACAAAGAACGAAATAGAAATCGACCCATTCTACGTAATAACAATATTACACGTTTTTGGCAAGTGGTGTCTGAAATTCCGTGTGTGTGGTCGAGAACGTCTCCAAAATTAAGTTGGAAGCACGCGATCCTGTTGTGTGCTACTTCCTTTATGTACGCAGTCATAAATCCGCATATCTCCGGCTAATAAATCCAGCAATATGAGCATCACTGCGGCGATACGACCGCCGCCAACGGACGATCAATCTGCGTGTACGTGTCTAGCAGGGCATTTAGACGTGTATTGCACCCATCATCAATATTCCGTACAGAAACCGCTACCTCTGTGCGGTAACGGCGGCGGCGCCGCTAATGTGTGTACTAACCATTAGTCTTGGCTTTTATTGCTTGACGCATATTGTTGCAACTAATAAGACTGCATTCGAACGGACCTCGTTGAGGCATTTTTCACACGAAAAATTTATTTTCGCGCTGGATGGTTTCGAATTTGTGAAGCAATTTCCTCCCGACTAATCGCTATTAATAACGGATGAAAAAAATTACCTCGCTTCGGCCATAAAACTTCGCCACTGACGAGAATTACAAATTTTACATAAGGCCTGATAATGACCGCAACTTTTCAAGGGATCCGTGAAACCAGACCCTCAACGTGTTTCGACTATTTTTAATATCTACACAAAAAATACAAGTTGTTTTACAAAAATGATTTTTTATAATTTAAAAAAATATTCCGCATGATCAACTTAAAATAAAAAATTATAAATATTTTTTAAATGTCCAATTAATTTTTCATTGTCAGGCTATAGTCAAATGCAAAAGGCAATCTAATAGTTGCTGCCATGTTTCAGTCTCATTGGTCACCAATTAATTAATGAATGGGACTAGAAAATAGTAGTTTATTATACAAGTAAAAAAGATAACGCCAACTTTTCGTTACGTGTATAATACAACGTTTTCTCTTATAGGTACATTATAAAATTTTCGTTAAATTTTTTCACCGATTGGATAAAAAAAATCACCAAATTACCACTTCATTCTATCGAGTAAGATAAAAAATAACTAAATCAAATAATGTACCATAGTAACCACTTGCAGAATGATGGTTTACTACTTCTACTCGTATCTATAGAATAAGCAACAACATTATTAATAAGAGAATAGTATATTATTATACGAATTTTATAAGACGTTATATTGTGGCACGAATGGTTTTGGAGCTCGACGAAAGAGTGCTCTAATAGAATGAGTGCCACTATTAAGTGTTATAAAACGAGTATAATATACTATTTTTTTTACTATCTATTTTTTTTGTTTGTTTTTGTTAAGTTTAAACTATCAAAATCAGTTCAACTGTTTACTCTTAAAGTAGAAAAATGCATTTCTTTAACGTTAAAATACAATAAATTACTAATCAAGTAATTAAATCCTAAAAATTTCCTTTGTTTTTATTTGTCATTTTGT
This sequence comes from Tribolium castaneum, assembly GCF_031307605.1. Taxonomy (NCBI): domain Eukaryota; kingdom Metazoa; phylum Arthropoda; class Insecta; order Coleoptera; family Tenebrionidae; genus Tribolium; species Tribolium castaneum. The sequence continues at coordinate 10,719,874 of NC_087399.1, read as the reverse complement.
TGTCTTGTTTTATCAAGTGTAGATTAACCAATTTTGTCCCAAAATTTGATAAATAAAACAAAGTTTATGAAGTTTATATTCTCACCTGAGGATGACCAACTTTGTGGTTGAAACGCGTAGTGTTTTTAAATTAAGATTTAGTGTGTAGGGATTTTTAAACTTTGTTTTATTTATTTTCCACGCCAAGAAAATCCAACAAGAAGTGGAAAATTTGATGTTGGTTTCCGTGTGTAAACAATTTGCAGAAAAACTTTCTATGGCATAGTATTTCTGTTTCAACTTATTTGCAGAAACGTGGTATAATTATAATTTTTTACTGTCAAATTGCAAGGCTAGTATGGTTTTTCTTAAAAATATTGTCAAAAATGGTTATAACCGTTTTTTCAAATAAAATGACCATATTTTTCAATGGCAATTAAAAAAACATCAATTTGTATAGAAACTCTTATCAACGTTTTTTGTATCTGTTTCTTATACCATGAGATTGAAATCGTTCTGAATTAGAGCAAACTATGCCTGCGAAACTTTAGCTACAATTTAGCCATTTATTTACGGGCGCACTTTTGTGGTCATATTCTCTTATGCTAATTTTACACAGCATAAGAAGTGGGTAAAGTTACACTTCACTTTGAAGGCTTGCTTCTCCAATTGGGTACATTTTCCATCCCATGACATTTTTTCAAATAATCACAAAAATGGATTTTATCTCATTGGTTCTATTTCTAATCATAATTATCGTTAGAAAAATAGAGTCATTCAATTTAAATAAAAACGAGATATATCCGTTTTTTTATATCATCATTAAAAATTTGCAATATCACAGTTGACAATTTTAAAAATTCACTTCTTTGGTAATTGATTGCAAGTAAAATTATTTACTTTTTGCTCTTGAAAGTGTAATGTATTGAAAAAACCTCATCAGATCAATATTGCGACAAAAAAAATTAAATTAAAATTTTAAAGTTGGCGACAATTCCTCGTAATTTCGAGTTCAGCCAATTTAGAAATCATTTAGTTAAACTCAAAAAGGTCATCTTAAGTTGTGGTTAAAATTTTCAAGCAGTTGCTGGATTCAAAGTTAAAATTTCCTAGTGTAAGCTATAAAAGAATCAGCCTGTATAGTAAAAATTTGTTTATTAACGTATGTACTTAACATTATTTCTACTTACTAAAATAAGGACAAAATTATAATTTATGAAACAACTAATTTTGTATAGAAATTTATATAAGTTATTAATAAAGTTGTTTTTTATAACTTTTAATTACCAAATATATAAAACAGTGTTATATACAGGATTATTCACTTAATACTCCGCATTTGACCAGGTAAAAAGTGTAACACAAAATACAATTTACGAAGCATAAGTTCTGAGTTTACGTTAAAAAATGATTCATAATTCCAAGTGAATATACTTTTGACATCTATGACATCTAGTAAACTTATTTATAAAAAATATTTTGAGTAAAGGTATACACAGTATTATTATTATGTATTAATTAAATAATTTTTTCAATACTTTAAAAACGTTGTTTCTTACTAAATACTCAACACCATTATCTTTTTCCAAGTTCAAACTAGTTTCCAAAAAAATACAACAAAATCTCAATTGATATTAATTTACAATCTCTGATGTACGAGTACATACCTATATTTTTTCATCAAATGTCACAAAAGTACCGATTTATTATAATAAAATTTCGCGACGATAAGATCAACTTCTTGAACGACGAGTTGCAACGTTTTGTTTATATGATATACATCATCAGGCTTTTTACACGTTCTAATTTTTGGAAGTAAACAATAAAAGAAAGAATTACAATAACTTGATGACAACAAGAAATGCACATACCACCGCGTCTTGACACCAACTGACTGTTTTAAAAAAAATTCAGTGACATTTTATTGATGGAATTTTGCTTTAATTTATACTTTCAGTGAGAGAATAAGAGCCGGTTTACAGAACATTTCAATTGCAAATTTTAATTTGAGATTACTTTGTCATTTGTCAATGCATTTTAAATGACAACTTACTTCGAATTAGTTTAATTCAGAATTAAATTTTAAATTCGCATTAATAACCATTTCACAATTTTATCAATCTCATTTAAAAAAATTGTTTGGTAAAATGCGACGTTGGCGTTTTTTCTAGTTTTGAAACTGCTTATAAATGCCAAAAAAGGCAAGTCCAAATTCTTGAAAAATTAAGAAAAAGTATAAGTAATTAACATTTTTAATTGTTAATTTTCATAACAAAAGTTAATATCTAAAGTGTCGCGCACTCACTACGTTCAAAAGTCTAAACAGGCTAATCAACATATTAGCCTCAGCATATAAATCTTCGCTTAAACTTTCACTTCCACTGAAACTCCTATTAATATTATCCCATACAAAAACTATACAATTTCAGGAACTTCTTTTCAAGACCAATAAAGACACTAACTTTTATCTGATAAACGAAATGCCGTCTTAAATTCAGCTTCATTGCACCGCACATATTGTCGCCACTAATAGAACCGTAACAGATTATTTGTCGGTCTTCGCAAAGAATAAATTAGGCTTTGGCCGACTCGCTTTGGGGCCATAAAGAAAATTAAACTTCCCGATTTAATATGTGTAAGTATCCCATAAAGGAGGTTCGCAATTGATGGTAACGGTGTTTGTGAGTTATTTTCTGGATTTCCATCGAATTTAATAGTGTTTTAAGGAGATGTTAACATGGAGATACATATTTCTTATATTTAACACTAAAGACGCTTAATATCAATATTGTTTAAGACACAAACGAGCGATAGCAAGTGAGTTCCTTTAATACTTAAGATTATTTGTAGATTGTTAATATTAATTGACTGTAAACTTTTTTACTTTGGTGACAAAATCTGAAACTAATACCAGTTTAAAACTATCTCTTTAAATTCAGCGTCAACGTAGAGAAGCTGTCATTACAAATAATTTACGGCAAATTTAATTGCAAGAAAAGTGGGAAAATTTGGTATGAAAAATAATAAATATACTAATAATAATAATAATAAAATTTAATTAACAAATAATAAAGAGTGAATTTCTATAAATTGTGCCAAAGATGGGTCGCCGGGAGCCACAAATTTTTTACCTCACTGACTTAAACGCGGTAGGTGATGAATTGTAAAGCGTTTTTTGTCTCAAAGGCCGCATAAAAATATCTTCATTAATGACGTTCATAGCTACATCACTTTTTAGACAAATAATTGATTAGCAAACGGTCACTAATTTTTTTGATAAGCCCCTTTGGGGTTGCGGTTCTCTTAAGCCCGCCATTACGCTAACGGCGCCCGTTATAGCTTTTTTATTTTCTCTTCGGTAATTTCTATCGATCTCTGATATTCAACGTGGCGGTTCCATTAAGTGGACGTCGAGACGCCGGTCGGGGGCGGCGTCGCGATGCACAAAGTCGAAACGACGGACAACCCCCATATAACGTAATTACTGAACGCGCGTCGACGTTACGATCCGTGAAACGCTCCATTGTTTGTTTGGCCTTTTTTTTGCGTTTACCTGTTGAAGCAAAATAAGGAGCATTGTTCCCAATGTGAAACGCCACAACGCTTACATACAATCGAGAGCATAATAGAAAATTTCGACGATTGTGAACAATGTGACTAGTTGCGATATTGCAAAACTTACTTTTTTCATACTGAAATGACACGGAAAAAATTAAAAGCATTATTTGCGGTAACGTAAACAAAATACTCGAATTGGCTGCCGGCGGTAAGTGTAATTATCAGAATTTTTAAAATTGTGGTTATATCTACACAATATGAGGCGGTTTTTTTTTCATTTTTCAAAAAAATCACATGTATACGTAATGGTATACTTTTATGAAATATAATAAAAATTCCTTCCGGCGGCACCACATAAAAGTTCTAAATAAAAACAAAGTCCAATTTAATGATCATATTGTTACAAAAATTCTTGTTTTGCTTGACAAATATTTGGTTCGCGTTTTTGTTAACCACAATGATTACCTTTTACAATAAAATTCAGAATAACTGCCAAATAAAAAAGTATAGTAAATGCTTCAAAACAAATAAATTTTTCGTTTATCGCTAAACTGCTACAAGGATTTATGTAAGATCAACATAAAAATATTATTCGGGTCAATATAAAATGTAATAAAGAAAAATAAATAGAGTTTAAATCAAACTTTAGCTTTGCAGTGTAAAGTTTGATATTTTATGATGGTATTGAACTTCGTCTAAATCAACATTTATATTGAAGCTGAATTATATAAAAGTGTTACCAAGAAATTATTTTATTTTTAAGAGCGAGAATTCCTCTGTTTCGTATCTAAACGGTAAAAAGTCATTTGCTGTCACACATTTTATGTATTCTACGTCCACTGGCCAGGAGAGGGTCCAATCTGTAGTGCGCAATATAATTAATAATTTATTTGTTCGTCCGGGTTAAAGGACACACGTTTTTTTTTAAACTGATTCATATGCAAAATTTTCTGCTAACTGTGAATCTAAACTTAGTTTTTCAATTTGGAATTGTCTTCATGATAAAAAGACGTTTTTGTGGTAATTTTTTAAAAACTCAAAATTGGTCAAAGGTAGAAACTTTTTTTTTGCAAAAAATTGCTCAGTAAATATGGATTCTAACAAATAGACAACAGTTTTAGTAGGGACAAAAGAAAACTGGGAAAACTGGTATTTTCTTGTAACGCTTCATATTTCTGTAGTGGAATTTTCGAGATGCGAGAAATTTTCTTTATCTATAAAGATTGACTTGACGTAATCGAGACGAAATGAAGCTAATGGTTTAAATAGGTTTTTAGTGCAAAAGTAATTTTCATATGTTTAACATTCAGCAAGTTATTGCAATTTAAATTTACTATGATTTGCGCTTGAAATGGCATTGCCGCATATTTGCTTTTGTACTCGTAGTCTTGTACAGTTTTCTCAGTTTTCTTTTCTCAAAACTAAAAGTTGTGTATTTACGTTAAAAACAACATTCATTGAGCAATCTTTTGCAAAAAACTAAGTTTCTAGCTTTATCCACAAGGACGATGTAAATGAAATATTTGACCAATTTTAAATATTTCAAAAATTTTTACAAAAACATCTTTTACATGAAGAAGACAACTCCAAATCGAAAAATTACATTTGGATTCAAATTCAACAAAAAAATTTGCATATGACAAGGTATTTAGTAAACGAACTCGTTTACTCCTCGGCCATAACCCACGAAAATGAAAGAGACTGAATTGAATCGAACGCACAACAGAAGGATCGCTGATATCATAGGCCAGTACCGCAAGTTCATTTTAAAATTTTTACCAGTTAAAGATTGAAAATTTCAAGTTAAAACAAAAGCCACTTTTTTTCTAAGAGTCCACTACAGGTGTGAAACTAATTTATTTTTTCTTTAACATACAATCTTGATAAAAAATATTGTTCAAAGTTCACAAACTTCTTTCAATTTTTAAAAATTTTTTCTGAATTAAAAAAGCACTTACAGCATTTTCAAACACTCTTGCATTTACAGCCCGAGTAGAAAAATGTATCCTGTAAATAACTTTCAAAAACGTTACTCAAAACGACTGTAAAACACCGAGGAAAATGGATGACATTTGACCCTTTTTAGCGTTGGTATTTTCCCCCTTAACTAAAAAACTGAAACCTTAAACACCAAGAAACTTAGAAACTCAAAGCTAAAATACTGTAAAACTAACAAAATGAGAGGCTGAAAAACTGGTAAAACTGTATAGTTAAATGTTAGAAACGCTTAAACAGTATAAAACTAAAAAAATAATAAAAAAATTATGAAACTGAAAAGTCAAAATCTTGATACATTAAAAATTAATATTCTAATAAAGAACTGAGACAATGAGAAACTGTAAACTGAGAAATTTGGGAGATCAAAAGCTGATATACTGAGAACCTGAAACACTGAGTCTAAAATATTGCTACATTGGAAAACTTACAAAATTGTGACCCCTTGTCAGAAGTGTTATGGCGAATAAATAAGAAAAATCATGTCTAAATTGATGTAAGTAAAATTATTAATTTACATATAAATTACAGAAACTTTTTGTAGGTCTGAAGATGATGACATAATAAGTAATCGAAACATGTAGCAAATATGAAATAAAACTTGAGAAAAAGGACCAAAAAAATTAGTATTTGTTTTCATTTGCATTTAAATACCAAAAATTTGAAAAGTTGAAGACCAACTGATGTCAAACTGACATTTTTTAATAACGAAAATACGAGATTAAAAGTTTTTAATGCCAAAAAACTTAAACGTTGAAAAAACTGCAACAATAAGGTCTAGAAGAAATCACAAGATTGAAACATTTTAAAACTAATAAAAAACTAAAAAACTAGAAAAAGAAAAATCAATAAAACTACAAAATTAAAAATAAATAAATCAAAAAACGGACAGTTTCAGTTTTAATTAATTTTAATTAATGCACTTACAATAATTTACAACACTTTTGCACCTTCAGCCCGAGTAAAAGAATGTATCCTGTAAATAACTTTTAAAAACGTTACTCAAAACAGCTGTAAAACACTGATGAAAATCGCTGAAATTCGACGCTTTTTAGCGTGGGTATTCTCCCTCTTAAAGTACAAGTTGTTTTTCTTTGTCGGTTTAACATTATTGTCATTAATTTGTCACCTTCCAAAATACTAAAATAAGTTGCTCGCACAATTTCCGCCCCACCTTCTATTAATTTAAAGTTGTTAAAGTAGCAGCTCATAAACAAGCAAAGTTCAGCCCCCTAAATCTCCAATCAATTCAAAATTTCGTTAAGTATCTCTCAGCATTAAAGTTTCATCGCTTTCGAAAACATCGTTCCCATGAGATATGTTTTGTGTTGTCATTTTGATGTAGTGGCGTAATTTCGGCGCTCTAATAGACGTGCGTGAGCATTCACTTCTGTAATTAGAGCATCCCTTAGTGGGAGAATTGCGTGTATGCAAAATAGGCCGGTTCACGAAAGCTCGCTTTGAAAAGTCATTGTTGACGCGCAAATACACCAAAGCTTTATACTTTCGCAAGCTGAGGGAGAAGCTGTTTAAGCTCCCTTTGTCTCGGTCGGAGGCGTTTAGTGCCATAAGCAACGTTGGACGCGATAAAAGTGGGTGAATTTATGGGCTACGACTTATAAAAATTAATAGGCTTTTGGCGAAACCGATTCGTACTGAAATTGATTTAGTAAATATTTTAGCGAGAGATGCGGATGCTTACACATATGACGACTTTCGCAAAAGTAATCGGTTGCAAGTTGTATTTACTCTTTTTTATCTGTTACCGATCGGTGAATTATTCATTTTTAATAATTTTGAAAATGCGTTTGCTATATTGGCGCAAGCGCATTAATCTAAGGCATAAAAAAAGAGAAAAGCTCTGAGAAAGATGAATTCTTGTTGATGAACATACTCGTATTATATTAGACGTTGTATCAAACAAAGAAAATTATACTAAAAAAATGATCTGACAAAAAAGTATAGTAAAAAATACGAATCTGGTTCAAATTTGGGGATAAAAAGAATTAAGATACTTTTCTGTTTAGAACATTAACAAGATTTTAAAAATAGCACATTTGTGCTGTAGAAACTGGAATTAATAAAAAAAAACAAAATAGGACAAAATCCCATAAATGTGTTACAGGCAAAATTTGCTGAAAATTTTAAAGATGAAAGAGAAAAGCGTGACTACTGCGACAAAACAGATAACTTTACCGACACTTACATTTTTCTCAAAATATTTTGTCATTGGTTCGGTTTAGACGAATTATTTTTTCGAAAAATTATCCGTACAATTTTTGTAAAAATTTTTTGATTGTTTTTTTTTAACATTTTGTCAAATATTTGGTCAAGTCAGGTCAGGTCAGATCAGAATTTAATCAAGTTGTTTTAGAAAACAAAACTGTTCAAAAGACTCAATTATTGCAAAAAATAGTGGACCACTTGTCGTTCTTTGAGGCTTTAATAATTTTCTGGTTTTCTTAAAAGATTTTGTCTCTGACTCGTTTTTAGACGTTGTTGAAAACACTTGAGTTTAAAAGATTGCTTAAAAATAAAAAAATCTAGTTGTAGAAAAGCTGAAATCGCTTTTTTCTGAACCAAAAGAACGATTAAAGCAGAAGCATAGTTAAAAACATTTGACTTAAGACGGTTTTTTACTTATAAAACTTTTACTTGTGGAAATGTTGAGATCGCCCTATTCTATTTGAAGATGACAATTTATGCATAATTTTAGTAAAAAGCACTTGATTTTGAACGCTTAAAAGCTAAAAAGTGTGTTGTAGACCAACTCAAACCGCTTTAGTATGATCGTAAACATTTAAGCACTAAAATTCATTTAAAGACAGACAATTTTGACGATTTAAGCACAAATTCATTTAAAAAAATCTGATCTCAAGAGATCTGAAGTAAAAAAGTTTGTTGTAGAACAGCTGAAATTGCTTTATTCGGACCGTAAGCAGCGATTAAAGCATTGGCTTAATTGAAAACACTTTATTTTTTGATCATTTCTAGTTAAAAAATAAAAAAACTTATTTTAGAAAGTCTGAAATAACTTTACTCTTTTCGAAAACAACATTTTAAGCACCAGTTTAGCTAAAAACACTTAGTACTCGTATAAGATAATTCCTCAAAAATGGAATAAATTGCCGTAAAGAAATTGAAATCGCTTTATTCTGCTCAAAAACAGCGATCTAAGCGCTAGTTTGGTTTAAAACACTTGGTTTCCGTCGGTTACTTGCTTAAAAAAAATTGTGGAAAATTTGAAATAGCTTTATTCTGTCCGAATGATCTTGTTTTAAGCACTAAACTAAACAAATACATTATTTCGAACGAATCCTTGATTAAAGTCGTTAAAGTCGTTTTATGTCGTATACTTTGAAAAACAATGTTATACCAGATAATGATAGAAGAACGATGTGATAAACAGGAATTTAAAATAACATTATAAAAAATATAAAAGCCTCTTGACGAACTTACAGCTCCCTTTCTTCTTACTTTATTGCTTCGAATATACAGGGTGTTTCACACAACTTTACGAGTCTTGCGTCTAATATACGCACCTAAATATATAAAAAATCACAACACACTAGATATAAAAAATACACATTTAATTATTGGATTTTTGAAAATCTAGGACAAAATGAATTACTGTTTTATTAAGAGCTATAAATTGCTGTTCTTCAGAAATAATTTTTAAGTGTTGTAGCAAAAGTTGGAATAAGAATGATTTTAATCTATTTAACTTAATCACTGGACTAACTAAAAATGTTGCAATTTTTTGAATGGGTGAACAAACTTGGCCAACCATCCAATTAAAAAAAAATTAATGGAATTCCTGTAGGAATATGTATTGTTTGCATTTTACAGAGATAGGCTTCGTAAAGTTACGTGAAACATCCTGTACTGTTTATTTATACTATTTATATTGTCAATTGTTTATAGACAACAAAGCATTTTCTTCGCGGAGGATTTATACAGGGTCAATTTTTTAACTTTAAACATTTCCGTTATTTTACAGCCAAAATACAATTTGTAGAAAATGACCATAAAAAAGCTACTACATGTCGGTTCTATATTGTTCTGGTTAGATATTTTAATAAGTATTTTTTCTTAATATTTTTTCCAAAAATTTATGCACTGTCTATCATTAGTAACATTTTTGGAATATTCTTTTGTGTTTGATCGGGTTTACTTTGCCTTAATATAGTTGAAATTGTTCTTAATTAGAGTAATCCGAACGTTAGACACAATTCACCCTTTATTTACAGCTGCACGTTAAAAAGTAATTACAATAAAATTAGAGCAATTTTAAAATACTATTATGATATGGACTATACACTGTTGGTCTGAACGTGTCTTATGTTTGAAAAAAATGTTCAAGACCAATCCCAGTTTTCAATTATAACTGAAATCTTTTTACAAGAGGATATAAAAGAAAATATTTCATCGATGTTTATTGAAAAAAATTTAGGACGAAGTTTTTATTGAATTTACTGCTATATTATTTTATCGATTTTATATTAAATCAAACTTTGTTCTAAAAATTTTTCGAAAAACGATGAAATATTTATTTTATATTCTCTCGTGAAAAGAAACACAAACACAAAACACATAAATGTTTTTAATAAAACCAAAACAGTTTGTAAATGTGTGTGATATTCAAAGAAAATTCTTTCCGAATGAAGTTTTTTTACCACTAACTTGCCCTTAACATTGTTTACAATATGCTCATTGTTTAGTTCTGTTAAGTTTTGTTTTAGTAACAATTTAAACATCGATTTTTAAAAGCTATCAAACAATTTAGGAGTGATTTTCTTTAACTCAAAATAAACACAACTAATAAAATACATGCGGTATTATTTTATAACAATTTTGTTAAGATGAGAATTCTAAACCTGCACATGAGAGAGGTATAAATTAGTCCAAACAAATCAAAAATTTTGTTTACTTTAGTTGCTTTTTAAAAACTTTAAAATTATTGGAAGTTCTTTTACTTGTTTCTTCTAATACCAGAAATGGTGGATGCGCCAGGAAAATGATTAAAATACTTGCCATAAATTAATGGAAACAATAATTTTAATTATAAAATTTTTTACCTTCACCTAAACTGAGCATAAAGATCTATACAATACGTCCATAAACCGCTCTACGGTCCCAAGCTGTGGACGTAAACGTTATATTAAAAAATGTTAATAAAACGACCGCAAATATTACGCCATCTTTGTTAGCGGTTCTCTAATTACTTATTATCCCAACCCCCGTTCCATAATAAAGTTTTAATCCAGGAAGTCTGCTTCATTAGGCTCTTTGTCAGACCAAGACATGTTCCATAGTAATCACGTGAAAAGACAAATTGCTCGGCGCGTTATAATTACCAATTTGTTGCGAACCAAGGTTGGAAAACCGTTTTTTATTTATTCAATTTTTCCTAATTGCTTAACTTTGTCCCCAATTATCGCAGGTTCAAGCATCGGGGCCACTTTCCACCAGATTGAAAGCAAACATGTAAGGCGATAGGTGCCCCAGAATCTGGTGCAAAGTCGCTGGAAATCGAAGGGACGCACACAAAGCCAATGGAATATTGATGAAGACTCGTGTGTCATTCGAGCATGCCGTCCTAGATCAAAACTCACCTTTTCATCATCAATCCTCGAATTACCGATCACAAAATGCACCACCGCCGAATCCGGAATAAAGCCGCTTTCACGCGCCCGCAATAACAATGATTTTAGTCAAAGTGAAATGTTACAAAGGAAAAGACGGTCGTTACCACAGAATTTAGAAAATTGTGTGACTATTTGCAACAATTTTGTATAACTTCAATTAGTACTCGACGTTGGAGAAAATTTGAATTTGAGTAATTTCCGGACTTGGGCCGTTGACGTAAATAAGATTTCAGTGTTCGATATTCGCAGAAAAGTAAACCAAGCGCTAAAGATAATTTGATTCAAGTCTGGTTATTTAGTTTAGTTTTTTATCACTTTGCCAAATATTTTGATGTTCTTAAATACGCCTTAGCTAAAAGCATTCTCTTGTTATCTTGTTTTTATATTTTAATAGTGTACCTTCAAGCTGAATTATAAAAAACAGTATTGAGTTTTTTGAGTAGTAAGTCATAACTTGTCGGAGTATGAAATGGAGTTTAACTATGGATTGAGTTAAGGTAAATGATTTAAAATAGTCTTAAATATAATATATTAAAATAGGCTTTAAGAAAGTAAAATATTATCAGTTTAATTCTATTAATTTAACCCTAAACCGGTATTTAAAAAAATCTCTGAGTATCGGAAACATTTTAGGAAATCATTTGTCGGTCAACTGTATAAACATCCTTTGTTCTAGGTCCTTTGCTTAACAATCCCTAATTCCAGTTGAAGGGTTAAACCTTCCCTTCTAAGACAACAGAATGTGGCAATCTTTGAGTATTAATTAAGATCACGTAATTGCAAGAAATTTGGGTAATAAAGAAACAATTCTTCTTACGAGATCAAAATTATGCAAATGATTTTTTGGATTGTTCAAAAATGTCTTAACTAAGTAATAGGATTGATAAGAAATCTTTATTAACATCAAGAAAAAAGCTCTTATTCTATCGCAAAAAACAAAATCCTATTTTATCTACTGTTTACTTCATGGTAAAATAAAATTTTGTCGTCTAGAGAAATAAAGTTGACAACCTTTGTTGTTTTTCTGTTTTTGACGTCTATTTATTGTAGAATTTATTGACGTTTATAATTGCTTACCAAAATACCTTACTACTTCAATCGAAATAATCGAAAATGGAGTAAAATTCTGTAATGTACACGACGATAAAATTGACTTTTAACTTCTCAAGCGCCTGGAGACTAAAACCGGTCCCGAAGATAAAATCAAATTTTGTCTTGTATAAACAAATAACTATTTTTTTATTTCTACACAGTATCAATGTTACTCATGTTATAATGAATGTCATCCGACTACCAGTAAATCCAAAAACCCTCTCGCCTAATAATGATTAAATATTTTTTACAAGCTACCTAATTTTTTGCAGCATTACTAATTTTATTTTGTTCTAAAAGTCACAATACTTTATGTGCCTAATCAGTAATCACATAAAATACAAAAATCAAACATTTTTTAGCGAAATATTTTTCAAGACGTATTTATTGTAAATAAACGAATTATTCATTTGGTCGAGAGATTTTACTAGCAATGTACTTTTTACTACTCTACATGGCGTTTAACACTAGTAATTTTTACTAAAATTGTGTTAATTTTTATTAGAATTTTATTTGTTCTAATTTAAGTACTCATTTGAAAAAAACAGCATATTTTTACACATTTTTACTTCAAAATAAAAATAATTTTTTGAGAATTTTTTTACGCTATAATTCTCTACAATCGTCTACACCATAAGTAACAATAAACACTGAAACTTTGAGCCTGTATGTTTTTTTCCATTGTTAGACTACTGAAGTGATTATCTACAGTGCTCTAGATTTGGAGTTCGGAAATTCTGATGCAAATCAAACCTACAAACAAACGTACGTAAAACTTAATTCACTCCTGATATAATCTACAATTATTAAATTTATAAACGGGTTTGTTTCCAAAATTACTATGTATTTTTCATTAAAAAAGAAACATAACTTACAGGTGAACAGTAAGAAATAAACGTAATGCAAAAAAAATTAAAGACTGACTGCTGCAAATATGGTTGAAGATCGAAAAAAGTATAAATCACAAAGACGTAGAAAAGTAATGTTGGAATTTTCTTCAAAAAAATCAGAGAACCTAGATCTTTACTATTAAATATTATTGTCAAGTTATTCTAAGTATTCCGTCAACACTAGACACCAATAAAATGAAAGCAACCGTCACCTGAGAGGCTCTGAACCTCGCATTGAACGTTTTTTAGAGCCCAAACTAATATTGTTAGGGTAATTTTTTTGTCAAAAATTTTATTTTTACCACCTTACTTTTTTAGATTTTTCTTGTTTTTCTTGCATCTTCAACCATATTTGCAGCGTTTTGAAAAATGTGGACCAGAGCGCAATTTAATTTTCAATACATTTTTTCTATGTCTGTAGTGAAAATATAAGTACACGTAGTCAGTTTTGGTTGCTTATTAAGCATTCGATGATCAACGTTGCTACTTTTTTCCAAGCAATTAGTTGACTAGTTGAATTTATGGTTATTTAATAAAACGTATTTCTTAATGAGAGTGTTTAATAACCAATGCTTTTAAAGCACAAACGAGTGACAGCAAAGCACCTAAGTTCAGATTATTTTTAATCACCCATTAACACACGAGTTGATTACAACAGTTTTTTGTAGATCGCAATTTTTTTTATTCTAAATTTTGAAATTTGAAATAAAGACCAAATTAAAACCAATTTCATTTCTATCAAAGGGGTCGCCAGAAGTCACAGTAGTTGTACCCGTTTAGAATGCAGTTTACATACAGTCACGTTTAAAAAGAGTGACATTCCTATTAAACGGACTGGATAGCAAAAGTCCGTCTAAAATCTTTTAGCTCATAATTTTCAACAAACAGTTAATTTACAAACTGTCCAACTAGTTTATAAACAAGCCAAACGTACACATTAACTGTATCAAATCGAAAAGATTTGTGGCTGCAGTTTTAGAGGTCTCATTCTTTTTGGTCGTGACTGTACATCCGCTGACTTAAAGGAGATAGGTGATGAATTGTAATGCGTTTTTTAGAACTCAGAAGCCCACAAAAAAATCATTTCTTACAAAAAAAACATTTTTCCCAACACTTCCTACGAAAGTGTCTACATCTACATAATTAAGCAAGCACAAAAGTTGACAATTTCGAACAATTGTCATAATTTCTCTAACAAATACGTTTGTTATAAACAGCGTTGAGCAAAAGTATAGAACCAAGCGTTTTGTGTCTAAACTTTGTACTTTACGAAAAAAAGAGTAACTACATCATCATGTACTTTAAAAATGTAATAATTTTTTATGAATAACATTTTTCGAAATTTCTTTTAGGTTATTGTTATTGATTGAGCGTTTCTTATGTCAATACTAATATACTATATTACATAGCAAGTGTGGTAAGTGAGTGATATCGTGCGAGTAAGAATCTTGACGCACGAGGCGCAAGCCGAGTGCAGAAAGTTCACGAGCAAATGGTAGCATTTTCTATCGAGTTTTGTACACTAATTAAAAAAAAATTAATGGCACCCCACTACGGTGATGTTTTTAGGTTTTGGTTTTGGGTCATTGGTGTCGTAAAAAAATAGTGTACTTAGGGTCGTGGAAAAAATAGTGTACAAAACTCAATGGAAAATGTCTATCGTTTGCTCGTGAGCTTTCTGCACTCGGCTAGCGCCTCGTGCGTCAAGATTTTCACTCACACAATATCACTCACTTCCTACTCGTTATGTAATATACTAGATTAGTATTGACTTAAGAAACAGTCAATAAAAAAACAATAAAGGCTATAACAGTTTTCTCAAACGCACTAAATATTTGGGTACAGAAATTTAAGATATTATGTATTTCGTTTCATCCTCTAATAATTAGATCTACGAACTCGAATATTAAACACAAGTTAAATTCTAGTATTAATATTAATGTTTTTACAACAAAGAATCTTTCTATCTTGCTTTCAATTATAAAAATCACTTTCGAAAAAAATTGCTTTTATAAAAATCTTTCTGGGTAGGTGTTTTTTTTTTCACAAAAAATGTAAGAATATCACACGCTTGCTTTCCGTTTATTTTAATAAAAATGCACAACTTCTAATTGTGTTAGATAACCAACCCTGGTTTTAAGCAATGATCCATAATAATAATTAATAACGAGCCATGTAGTGCACCCAACGCTATTAGCGGCCAGTATTAGCGTAAAATGATGTTGTAGTAGCTAGCAGTAGCAATCGATAAAGTTCTTTGTTTACTTGCCTATTAAACCTGATTGGACTTGTGAAACAGCAAGTAAAAATCATTCGTTTTGATGCAAATTTCCAAATAAACCCACTCTGGGACAAATTCATCCAAGAATGTTACAATGTCGGGCCAAATCGATGCGAATAAACGAAAAATCAACCGATAAATCACTCGCTCCAGCAAAAACAGAAATGAATTACAAAAACATATTTCAATCTGTTGCGATAATAAAAACGCACCGCCGTCGATTTATCCAACTTCCCATCCAAAAAAAAAACTTTTTCAAACCGTCCTGCAGTGCAAATTTTCCTTTTTTCAACTGGAAAAAATCTAATAAAATCGGAAGCGTCAAGTCCGCTTTTTAAATAGATTATTTAGCGGTGGGGTGTCCGAAGAATTATCGCAGTGTTGGGAACGCTGCCAATTATTGTCTAGAGCTTTGTCATACATTCTCATAGGATTATTATTATTTATTTTCTTGATCAGTCTGATTTAGGCAATCTTGTGCAATGCCACCCCGAGTTCAATTTCCAAAAGAAGCTTACTCAGAACAAAAATAAAAACCGTTTCATTACAAAAACACCTATCTGTTTTTGCCAACGCGCAATCCCAATTGAAAAATAATTCTAATCGGATTGGGACTGACTTTCGCCGTACGAATACAACAATGCCATCCGCACTCTTTCACTTTTAATCAAAATGCCCCTTTTGGAATTCCATCAGTCTAATTTTTCGCAACCGCTGTCAAGCTTCTTGTGACCCGTTCCGTCCATTACAGGCAATTTGGACAATTCTCAGCAATAAAGGGTTGTAAATCACCCTCACTCGTCAAATATTAAAACCCACGGTCAGCAACAAACAATTACAGAGACCGGTACAAAGGGAACTAATCGTGGGATACGTGTCGGAAATGTCCTCGAAATCGAGCAATTTTGAGACAGTTTGGAGCTGATTAAAGCACGCTCGGCAAATATTGAGAAAAAGTGGGCTTTCATTGACATTTTAATTGACGGTAAGTTGTTCATTAATTATTTGGTCTGGCTCTGAAGAAGGTTTACGTGAAACTTCAGCTCAATTGGGACTATAAACACTTAGCGTTTTCGCTGAACCCTCTCTCGGGTGTTAATTGGAGATTAAAAATTAAGAAAGTCGTTAAGGAGGCTTTTGGCCGGTCTTTGAACGTCTTTATTACGGCTGTTATATCCCTTGGAAAACAATAATTAAATAAACTTTTAACTGTTTTGTTCTTATTTGTGTGTTATAATTTTAAATTTGAAGTGTTTACAAGGCCTCCAAACCTGCCTAATATAAATAAGGTGCTTAAGGTGGTGAAACCAAGCAATTAAATTTTAATTATTGTTTATTTCATTGTAAAAGCTTGTTGTTAAATTATCATGATACAATTAAATGTATTTGTATAATTTGGAGACGAAATACAAATACCATAACTAAATTGTTTCATGTTTGACATTTCAATATTTTTCTTCACATTTTTTTAAAATTTAAGAAATCGTTTCATTATTTTCATTATTAATTTTAATATTTAAGTGCTTACGAAATTTAAAGTCTCCAATAACATTTTTTTAATAATATCATTCTATCTGAAAGAAGAAAGAAAAGAAGAAAAAATGTAAATCTACAGTGAATGCTTCAATAAAGATAAAAAGAGGAAGAAGGTGGAAAATTAATAAAATAAAAATATTCTAAGCAAATAAAGTTAAACAACGGAAGATTATAGCGTCAACAAATGTTTGTAAAAAACTAACAACAGAATAAATGTTAATATAGAGAAACTAAGAAGTAAATTGAATAAGTAATTTAGTTGCTTATGTTTGATTAGTTTCATATAATCCTCTATTTCTTTAAGAAATTTCAAAAATCTATTGAAAACTTCTTCTAAGCATTATTACATTGACCAGAAAAACATATAAAAAGAATACAAAAAAATAGGTAAAGTAATTACTTAAATAAAGATAACAAGTAATGAAACAAAAAATAATAATTTCAAGAAAATAGAAGAATTTGTTAAAAAATAAAACCCCTTACGCTGCTAAACCTATTTGACGATTTTGATGAAGCCATCCTCAGGTGTGCATGGGATATTAAAAAATTTAAAAAAACATTTCTTTAAAAAAATTTAAAAAATCATTATGTACCATTTTGTTTGAAAGAAAACAAAAGAAAAAAGGAAAAGAACGTTGAAATTGATTTAGTAATAATAAAAAGTGTAAGAAGTTAGATAATCAATAAAAAAGAGTCTAATAAAATAAAAAGATAGGATTTTAAAAAGTAAAATTACGGAACCTTACAACGTCAACAGCTGTTTGAAAAAAAACAAGAAAAAAATAGCTAGAGTAATTGCTTCACTAAAGATAAAACCTGTAAAAAGTAGAGGAACAAGAAAATAAATAATTTCAAGGAAATTAGAAATTTGAAAAAATAAAGATAAGAAGATAAAAAAGATTAGCTCAACTAAATATAAATAATCAAAGAAGGTAGAAAATAAAAAAAAAGTGATTTGAAGAAAATAAGGATAAGAATAAGAGTCTTAAATAGTAAAACAACAAAACTCTACAAGGTCAACAGCTGTTTGAAGAAAAAGAAACTGACTATAATTCTTTAATTCTTATAATTATAAATAATTATTTTTTAATCGAAAAAGATATATTTAAAACAAAAATGTAAGTTGCAAAAACTATTTATACCGTTAATTGATGCCAAATGATAAGTTTTTAATAAATCTCGAAAGCATTATCTGAACATGTGCTACTTTGACTTAAAGAAGACAGACAAGAAAAAGATAAAGCTGGACTAATAGCTTTAAGAAAGATAAAATGTTAAATATGTAAAAAAAACAAGACAAAAGTGATTTTAAGAAAATAATAATATAGTTGTTAAAAAAGAACTGCGAAACCTTACAGTGTCCAGAAATGTTCGAAAAATAAAAAAAACTGCCAATAATATAAATGGAAAATGAAAAAGTGAGACAAGAACAGTAAAACAAGAGGGTTGCAAAGATTACTTAACAATAAAAATCGAAGAGAGAACAGGAACAAGAAAAAAAAGTGATTTTAAGAAAACACAAAAATTATTTGTTAAAAATAGAACCTATTCAAAGCCAAACTTAGGTGAACAATATCTTAAGTGTTAATTAGAGATTAAAAATTTAAAAAAGTATTTTTTTTGATAACCTGATAACACATATAAATCTCTTTAAAAACAGTTGAAATAAATTTGCTACTGTTTTTTACTTTTGCGTAATAAATATTCACAAGAGTAAATTTGAAGTTCTTACAAAGCCTCTAGAACCACTTAATGTATAAAAGTGCTCAAGTTTGTAAAACAGAGAGAATTAAATTTTAATTATTGCTTATTTCATTGTAAAAGCTTGTCGTTAATTTATTCTTGATACAAGGATTACAATTAAATTTATATTATGTCACATTGAGAAGACAGAAACAAAAAGGTCGAAATCACACGAATACCAAAGGCAAATTGTTTACGTCTGTAATTTCTTTCGTGTTTCCTTCTAATTAAACCCAAAATGAATTTGCTGCCATGTCTCTGTAATTAAAATAGGACTTTTTTGTTTATGAAAAATTAATTAAAACGAAAGGAAGCAGTCTCCAAAATTCGGCGAGTTTATTAACTGTCACATTACAATAATTGAAAAAGAAAAGGGTGAAGGTTAAAGTTTTGCTAAATGGTTTAATTAAAAATTATTTTTCAATTAATTAATAAATTGAAAATTTGTCACCCGGCGCATCCACCATTTTCCGCGCATTAGTATCTTTGTAGAAAAACTAATTTAGACTTTGCTTGAGGTCCCGCCTGTCACCTTAACCTCGGTTTGAGCGACAGAAAGTCGCATTAATACCTTCAGCGATTTTTCTCAATTATAGCCCTAATAGCTTCCTCGTAATAAAAAACGATCCTTGGAGTTATTAAAACGGTACATTATTAAAGCCAACATTCTAAAATTAATAAACATTATTTTCTTGGAAATTCCGGGAACATTTCTTGCTGAAAAAGCATTGCTACAGAACCGGACTTGGCACTAATTCAATAAACCAACCCCAACAATGCTCGCCACAAATGCAACTATTGTGCAATATAATGTAGAGCATTAAAGCTATAAATAAACACGAAATATCGATAAATATCGGCCATCTTGAGAGTAATTACCGCCATATTCCGGATGTTTCCGGTCTATCTCCCGATCTCATCTCCAGAGAGGATGCTTTTTGCAAACATCCGTTCAATAAATGTTGCATCTTTAATTATTATTTACATTATGTTTACGTTTGTTTTTTTGAAGGGGCGTCTCGCTAATCAATTACTGCGGTTCGATTAAAAAAATCCCGTAGGGATTTAGCTGTACACATATTTTTTATCTTTGATGAACTATACATAAAGAGGGTTTCAGTACCAATTAAAAAATATTGCTCTTTGCCACGAACGCAAAATGTGTGTCAAATTACGGTATATTTGCCATTTCAATCGAGATTTTTTTGTCGTTTATATTTTGGTGTATGTATAGTGTGCATAATTGGTAAACTGCTGAATTGATGATACCGTTTGTAAAATACAGCCACCGTTGTTACATGCTAAATTAAATAATTGAATTCAGCACTTTGCGTGTTCTGTTTAAAGGTTTTGTTAGTTTTTGCATGGTTCGTTGAGCGACAAACTGCCAAATAATTACATATTTTTTTATTTAAGAAATCGTTTAAATGTACCTACATATTTTACGATTAACGATTTTTTTATAAAGTTTACTGGTCTCAAATTACATTACTTTAATAAACTTTGCAAACCTTTTTTTAGACATATGTCACCTTGAGTAGAAGAAGAGAGACACGAAGAGAACAAGACAGAAGCTGAAATAATTGCTTAAGTAATAATAAGAGCGAAAAAAGGTACAAATTTTTTAAAAACAAAAAGTAGGAAGTTTGACTGTTAAAAAGTAAACTTTAACACATTAACACAAAAACAAATGATAAAATATCAATTTGTCTTTAAAGTTGATTGGTGTTAATTAACATTTTTTTAAGAACTTTGAAAAACCTCTTCTCAGAAAAGAAAAGAAAATAGAAGAAAAGAAATAAAATAAAAGGTAGAAAAAGATAGAAAAGCAAGAAAAAGAAAATTCTCCAAAAAAAAAACAAAGGTTTACTGTTAACAAAGTAAATGAAAGTACAAAGTAAGCTAAAGTAAATCAATTAACAGCAACAAAAAGAAAAAATCAGACTGCGAAAATTGCTTTTGAAGTTGACTTGTTTCAATTAACATTTTGTTTTTTAATTTCGAAATTTTCTTGTTGAGATAAAAGAATCAGAAGTAAAAAGTTAACCGTAATTATTTGTATAAGATCTAAAGCGAGAAAAGGTAGAAAAGCAAGAGATGGCATTGATTCTACAAAACAATTGATAGTTTGACTTTTACAAAGTAGGACTACAAGACTTTACAGCGTCAACAGATATTTTAACAAAAAAAAACAATTAAAAAAAGTGAAAACATAAAAATTCGAATCACTAAAAAGAAGTAAATTACAAACGCTATGAAATTTTGGATTAAAAGATTTTGAAAAAATTTCTTTAACATGTATCATCATTTTAATTAAAAAAAGGCAGACAAAAAATGAAGAAAAAAAGAGCTAAATAAGTAATTACTTAAATATAGATACAAACTGGAAGAAGTTAGAAAATCAAGAAACAGAAAAAAATAGCATGGCTGTTAACATATGAGACAATAAAAAATCCATCGTCAACAAATGTTTAAAAAAAACTGACAAAAAATTATTCTATTGAGCAAAAATAAATAAATTGCAAAAGTAGCTATACAAGTGTCACGCTTCTTACGTTTTCACTAAAAGAAAAAAACAAGAAGAAAAGAAGACAAAATCTGATATAATAAATAATAATAAATCGTGAAAAAAAGTAAAAATAGCAAGAGGACAAAGTTTAAAAAATATAGCAAGATTGGTAGTTATAAAATAAAAGCACGGACACCTTATAGCGTCATCAAATGTTTGAACAAAACAAGGAAAAACATAATATAATCTGCCAAAAACAAAGAAGTAAATTGCAAAGTTTATAATAAAAAAATAGAGAATAACTTTTATTTAGACTTCTTTTGGCTATGATTAGATGCAAGCCTAGAAATTTTGATAATCTGGTATTGTTCGATGTCTTTTAGTTTTCTAAACAGTTTTTATTTTTTAAAAAATCTATACAACCACTTCATTAACCTTGAAATTTTTTTCTTAAAAACCGTTTTTTTTACAAATCGGGAGAACGTTTTTTAAGATAAATCTCTTATGTATACAGTGAGTAGTTTTCACTGTAAATCAAAAACTAATAATTACACAGAAACTAGCGTTTGTTGTTAATTACTTCATATTTTATATCACAGTGATCGTTTTTGTATGTATTTTTTGTGCAAAACAAAACAACATTTAAGTTTCGTTTGTATGAAGTATTTTTTGTAGAGCGCTTTAATATTAATGTTTTTTAAAGAACTGTAGAAAAAAAGTTGGCTTTTGTAGAAAACAATTTAATAATTTTATTATTAGCTGTGTTATTACAGTACAGTAATAACAGTATTACAGTAAAAATATACTTTTAGCAGACTCATTCTTTAACTTTTACTCTCGATTCCTATGTGTGTTTCGAAACTATGTATTTGACTCTTATGATAATAATTTGTAAAGTACATACCTTATTATGTTTTTGTAATGTATTTTACGTTTTTTCCAACTGCTTTTAGTCTTTAGCTGCCAATATTTAAAAAAAATACATGGATATTTTCTTTGATTGAAGAATTTTTTAATTAATTTTTTGTTTATGTTGTTTGTATAGACGCCTTTTCAGACTGCTATTTGTAAAGAGTGATTTAATAGAGCTTTATGTTTTGATAGGTTACGAGAGAATTAAACAAAATTTGAAAATTTCTATCCCATAATTTTTTTGTCTAGCACGACAAAAAAATTTTTAGTCATTATTTCTGTATAATATAACATATATTTTGTCGCTTCAACTACTATTTGCAGCTCAATATTTTGAAAAGTATTTTGATAAATCAGGCGGAATATAATTAATGTACAAACGCATGTAAAATGTTAAAAACTATTCTAAACATTTATGAAAACAGCGTTTTTTAGTTATGTAATATAAGTATTTGCGTTTTCTTCTTTTCAAACTATTATTTTATAAAATAAAAATTTGGTGGATGCGCCGGGGTAAAAATATTATTTGTAAAAATAAATGTAAAATAATATAATATTATATTTTTTGTAGATGTTATTTATGTAGATACTTATTTAGGCTGCTATTCCTGAACAGATTTTTAGTTTAGCTCTATATTTTAATTCGTCGGTCATAAAATACTTTTGCAAAATTTGAGAGTTCTTTTGTGTTCTCTAGCAAATCAAACAATTTTTTGTTGGCTATTTAATCACCATAGTAACTATGTATATTTTATCTCTCCAACTACCATTTGCTACTCAATACTTTCGAAAGTTTCTGTTGATTTTTTATTTAGTTCTGAAATTTACTAAACGCTTTTTTATAACCACCACCTAACTTTTAAATTTTTTTTGACAGTCATTCTACATAGACTGCTTTAAAGAACATGTAAGTCTATTAAAAACGGCATATAAATTATAGATCATCGTTTAACTTGAACCTCAAACCAGCCATAGAAGCAAAAAATTTTTAAAAAATGTTAAAAGTTTTGAATCGACATCTTTATTTCTGCATATAATAGTGCCTGCATGACTCCATTTTTCTTTCGATATTTTTTACTTCCTCCAGTGACCAATTAAGCCTCCTTATTAAACCGATGTAGGTGTCAAAATGCAGGCAGGCGGTAACACTTTACGGTCGCCAAGGGAGCGAAACTGAAACGCGCTGTGAATGATACCAACATATTGACATGGCGATAATGGCCAGGGCATAAACTCCCCATGTTTTCCTTCCCACAATTTGACTCGGGAAGCTCTTGAAGAGATGTTTACCAGCCGCGTTTTTTTCCTTCGCCTTTTGAAGACTTAGTTGTGCTGTATATTTTTTTAGTTCTCGAGACTATCAATCCATCACGCCACTGCTACAAACAAAAAGCGAAAGGATTTTTATTTGGGAGTTGTCAGCCGCAAAGTAAAGAATCGGCCCGGGACTGGCTCAATTATTTCTCGTGACACAGAGAGAAGAAAAAAATTAATTGATTGAGCTGGCAAATAAATCAAAACGTCGAATAATTGCAGCCTCTTGAAAATTTTCCATTTTACAGCTGTGTATAAATTTACAAAAAGCCACAATATTTGAACTGTTACAACCGTAATTTTATTTAAATTTTATGAGCCTCAAAATTATTACAACCTTTCGGACGAATTGGTTAATGTTATGATTTAGCGGCCGTGGGTTTGCAACAGTGAACCCGTACCAAATTGTCATAAAAGAGCTTTTTCCAATTTTCATCCCCTAATCGAATCGACTCAGACGATAAATCTGCCATCAAAGTTTCGGTTAAGTGTCAATAAACATATTATGTTATGTCATGTTTATATATTTTTGTATGAAAAAAAACCGATTTCCAGTTTATTACCCGACGGTTTAATCTGGGTTGTTTGCAAATTAATGGATTATTCATTGTGGCCTTTTAAATCATTATGCATATCGAAACACAGAGATAAGATATTGAATAATTCAGAGGCAGCAAATTGATCAAACCTAAATTAATTCTCAGCTTTGAGTATCTTTCTCAGCACCAAGAATAAACTGAAATCTTCGTAAAACACAAGAAATATGTGTGTGCAAGCTTAAGAAATTTATTCTTGATTTATTTTTTAGAATTGTTTAGAATGATATTGGAGTATTGATTTTCAAAAGAGAGAACCTTTCATGTTCGGTTTTTGTGCATTTTTGTTTCGTGAAAGTTTGGCATTCACATATTCCGTGACAAAATCCGCTACAAAAACATCTTTATAACTCAATTTAGCATTCAAATTTTTTGCTAGAAAATTGCTTTGTCATATAGGCAGTCTCGAAGTATTCATTCATGTTGCATATACTCTCAAGCACGTTTCTGCAAGCAAGATAAAACTGGAGTTGGTTGAAAGTTCGTTGCACGATGTAAGAGGCTATTTATGCATTTATTCGCTTAGTGTTTTTACATTTATTGCATAAACATACTGCAAAATTACAACTGATCACATTTTTGAACAGTTGTTTGTGACCACAATAGATAATATTAAACTGTGATAAATGACGTGAATATGAGTATTTACAATTTCTGAATACAAATTAATGATGAAATTTTCCAAGTAAGAAGGCAATAAAAAATTGCTAAAACACACCTGAATGCTTGGAAATATACTTGCAGATACACTATTATGATTCTCGCTCACAAAAGTTGAAAAATTTGGTGGGTGCGCAGGGCAAAATTATTTTTTGAAAAATTGATATAAGTTATTAGAAATTGTCTTAAACACTAAAAAACTATTTGTTAACAGTAAAAAACTAAAATATTCGATTTTTATCTACAAATTTTGTGTACCTATAAAAGAAATACAGAAATTAAGAAGTAACCCAGCCAAATACAGGGTGCTCAAAAACTGGCGCACCAACTCAGTGGTACGTTGTTGAGAAGCATGTGTAGATCACGGGAAAAATCTTGAAAAAATTTTTAATGTTATATTTTAAAAAAATCTGGAACTACAAACTTATTTTGTTAACGTCCTCAATTTTTATTATTTTT
Source organism: Tribolium castaneum (assembly GCF_031307605.1). NCBI lineage: Eukaryota > Metazoa > Arthropoda > Insecta > Coleoptera > Tenebrionidae > Tribolium > Tribolium castaneum. Next base: position 10,694,702 of record NC_087399.1, on the reverse strand, counting down.
TAATGTTTTTACGTTTTGCACTAAGTAATCGTTCCTTAGCAAAACGATGAATAATTATTTTTAAATTTACTAACATACTTTAGCAGTTTTTTTTAATTTAAAAGAAATTTAATTCATCAAAAAAATCACAGCTTGTAGATGTACCAACACTGGGAACTATTTTCTAGGAAACCGTTTCAAAAATAATTTATTTTTATTGTTGATCAAATTCTATTGAGATCACGACTGTTAGACAATGTTGCCACATATCATTTATTTAAAATTCGTTATTTAAGAATAACTGTAATAAAAAGATTTTTTTATTATTTATCTCTTTATATGTAAGCAATTCTCTACCACACACTGTTGAGTTGGTGCGCCGGTTTTTGAGCACCCGGTATACATAATCACTCAATTTACAAAACACGTCTAATGTTAAAAACCATAAATAGTAATAAAAACAAGTTCCTTGACTGTGAAATGGAGGTATCAGCAGTTCTGATTACGAATAGTTTTTGTTGCAATTCTGATATACCTAAATAACAATAATGGTGGATGTGCCGGGTTAGAAATTATTGTGTAAAAATAAATTTGAAATATTAGAAACCAAATTAAACAGTAACAGAAAAACGTACTTATTCGCAAAATGATTTTTTAGAATTTTTAAATTTTTATTTAAATGGGGGAGCCAGGCAAATTTCATTAATGTAGAAGCACATGAAAATGTCAGAAACTATATTAAACAGTTATAAAACAGCGTTTTTCAGTTGTAAATTATGGGCATTTACGTTTTCTGGTTACAAATTGTTAATGTTGTAAAAATTTAAAAAAAATGGTGGATGCGCCGGGCAAAAAAAATGTAGTGAAAACAAACGTGGAACATTTTAAACGTTTTGAAAAGTTTATTAGCTGTAAAACACAAAGATCTACTATCTTGTTTACAAATTGTGTTGAGGTTGTAATGTTGGAAAAATACACAATTTGTAATATTTGTAATAATTTTGTAATATTTGTAATAATTCAATTAATAGTAAAGCACAGGTAAAATGCCTAACGGGCTAATTTCAAGTTTGGTCGCAAAGTTGCGCGGGTCGCAGTTGCATAGCAGCAACGAATGACATTGCTAGATTTGCGCCGTTGCTGTCAATCATGATTTGCGCGGGTCGTAACTCAACTTGAAATTAGGCTCTAAGAGCTATAACCGAAGTTCGTTATAAGCAGTAAATGAAAGATTGGTTTTTATCAATTATTTTTGCTTTATGTATGAATTAAGATGAAGTAAATAAGTATCTATTGAAAAAACAACATTATAGTTGTGCAAATATTGTAAATGGTAATAGGGTAGCGCTCAGCTCCATTTGCGTGTGTGTCATCTGACATTTCTGTCACTACGTTTACATAGCAGGGGCATAGCGGTGACAAACTATCAAATATTTTTTGAGGTTACAAACTGTTTAAATTATGAGTTGTTACAAAAAACGCAAATCACAAAACACAAAAAACGAACAGAAAATACTTGCGATTAACACCGATAACACTTTCAACAACCATGCGACGACGTCTATAATTTACTGTCAATGTCAGTTTGACAAATTCGTGACACTTGACGGTGTTGTCGCAGTGCACATGTAAATTAATATTTAAGGATACCACCTTTAGATACCCCTCAGTTGTTTAAATTTGCATTGTTTTTGTTAATTTTTTTACAGCTTTGTGTTGGTAATGAAAAAATGAAATTGATGACGCACACGCAAATCGAGCTGACCGCCACTATAGTAGAGGTCAAAAGAAGTGAAAATAACTCAACTTGCATTATCCGAATATTTATAGTCTCTGAGATCTAAAGTTTTGGAGGGCGAATAACCAATAAAAATTTAAAATCAATCTGGTCTCAGAGCTTAGTTGTTCAAAATCTAGTACATTGAGTTATAATTAACAAAAGCAGCCACAGACAAATAAATCATTCCATACTGAAATTCATTTCCCCAAATGTCACCACCTATTAGTTAGGTAAACTCTGAAAAAAGTACCCAAAAGAAGCAAACCTAATTGATATTGCGCTTTTTGACGAATTTTTAAAAGGTAAAGTGGATGTTGCACCCACTACATCTCAAAAAATAGTAAAAGTAGTAAATGTTCGAATAAAGCGAGTAGATTTATTTTGACTTATTTTGAGCTACTATCTACTATCTAATGTCATAAAATATTTGCACAACTAGCAAATTCACACTATACTTTATGATTAAAAACACACGTTTTTATTGGTTAACTTGTTTTTAGTTAGTTATTCAATTACCTGTTGATCAGTTAACACTTACTGCTTTGTCATAATGAACCCCACATATTCCTTAAAAACTCGGTGAAAAATTCGTTATAAACAGAAAATTGCGTCACATTTTAACTCAAATTTAGTTCGTTTTACCCCGAAGTTTGTTATAAGCAACTCCATTGTATTTGCCATTTCTAGTTATAAATGGGAAATGTTTGAAACTATGTTAGGCAATTACAAGAAAACCTTTTTTCAGTGTGAAATACAAAGATTTCCGACTTCTGGAGCCCGTTTTATAAAAAAAGACAATTCGATTCGTGCAAGTAACAAGCTTGCGATTTACATTACACGTATGATACAAAAAGTATACAAGTGACTGGTTTTTTGGTTACAAATTATTAGAGAAACAAAAATGGTGGATGCGCCGGGTTAAAATTAATGTGCGTAAAAACACAAAAATAATATTAGGAACCATTTTATTACAAAACTTTACTTAAACAAGATTTAAATTAACACGGCGCATCCACCATTTCTTTATTATTTGCGTCCTTGCGTTTATAAATTATTAATGTAATCTTTAGCTAAGTAATATACAATTTTTGAATGCGCCGACCTAATTCAAATATCGTAAAAAGACATGAAACACCTATTACAAACTGTTTTAAACATTGCTCAAAGTAACACAAGCTTTGAGATTACCAGTTTCAAATTAAGCGAATTAAAAAAACAGCTGAATTAGTTTCTAGCTAAATAAATAAAAAGCGAACATAATATGTGATATAATATACTGGGCGAAAAATAAAAAATATAATTTATTCATTACTTTGTCAGAGATATTAAAGGGGTGGCTTGGTAATAGTCCCTTGGTAGTGATTCGCCAAAAAAAGAGAAACACTTTTGAAGGAAAGCAAAAGGGAAAGGGTGTTTCATAATGAAATAGGTTTTGTAACAACACTAAATAAATTTTAAGCAAAATCCATCCTCCGGATCTCGCCACTTAAATTAATTATTATATCTTTTTAAGAGCTATCAGTAAAACGTTCCGTATAAACGCTAACTTTCTCCCCTTGATCCAAGTTGAAAATTGTTGATGCAGAAACGGATTTCAGCAAGTTTCCGACAGCCTGACCCGTTCACTTCATCTTCGCATTATTTATTTATTTAAATGAATTTGTTCAGAGTCCAAAGATTACGCCGCCCCAACTCATGCACGATTTTAACCGAGCATTCCTTTTGAAACTTCCGTCATTGCCGGAAACAATCGACATTCGCCCATCGCCATTAAAATTCCCCGTATGGAAATCCGAACGTTCCAAATCAAACGCGATAAAACTGCAGACTAATATCCATGTTATTAAATCTAAAAGAGGAATGGGCGGGGTGCAGGACATTTCAATTGAATTTTTCCTAACCGATTTAATTAAAACGTTCAATTCACTTTGTTGTAGTTTGGCTGTAAACAATTTATTTCTGCAAATATAGCGATAGAAAAACAGAAACCAAAAGTCTTATTTCCAGCTTAGAGAAATCTTGCGGAAATGGGAAAGAAGGAAAACGGTCGCGCTAACAAATGACTGCTGCATGTCTCTGACATTTGTCAGTTATATCGGCAAGAGATCGTGTTTAGTCGTTAAATCAATGTGGCCAGTTTTTTCTCTGTTTTTAATAATTTGCCCTCCATTTTTATTGGGAAGTAAAAACTCAAAATTGTCGAGTCATTGGAGTTCAGAGATATAAAAAACTTTACAAGATTTTTTTTCACAGAAAATTAAAATACTGAAATTATAATATTGAACCATTGAAACAATTTTGAATTATGTAAAAGTTTTTTAGTTTCAATCTTATCAAGACGTTTTATCCACATTTTAAAATATATGTTTTAAATTAAACTCTGTTAGCGCTTTTGTTTTATTGGAAAATAATTTACTGCACATTTGTAAAAAAGGTAAGTTCGATGCACTACAAAATTTTTATTTACTTTTGTTTCTCAAGTTGTAACTACAAGGAATGAAACTGTGTAATTTTTAGACCGGTACTTTTATTTATTTTTTTAGTGCATCGTATTCAGCAGTTAGTTTACTTTATGATATATTAACTCTTAAATCTGTACCTGCGAGTTAAACAAGCATGTGAAATGTTCAGGATAAACAAAAATTTAACTTTTCTGAAATATATTCTACTGTTAATTGTAATTTTGATTTAATGAAGGTGGTCTTTATATTAACATTAACATATTAACATTTTTAAAGAGATTTTCAGTTTAAGTAACTGCTAAATATTTGAAATTATCTCATTTTCGTAAAAAATGAGATTACCCTTCTTAAACTCGCAGATACAGAAATATTATATTTCAAATAGCTAGCAACACCAAGTAAATAGTGTCGATAAAATGTTATTTTAGTTTTTATTTTTATTGTCACTTAATACGCCCCCTTTATTCTCGACACATAAAACTTATTACCTATACAGAGTGTATAAGAAATACGTGTGTTAATTTTAACACGTAATAAAGCTCATCAAATACAACAATTTTTCTATATAACATTTTGCTAAATTCTTCGTTATAATTTTTACTGTTTTCCTTCTTTCTTTTGTGCAAAAAATTACAACAATTCAGTAAGGCGCGGTTTCACTAATGAGAGTTAAATTTAGTTGTAGAATAGATCCTTAGAATGTTCATTAGATTTAACTGAAGATTGTGATACCGGTCCTAAATGTAATAAAGCTTATCTACTTCTGAACAAAACCTGGTGAAAAAATTTACCAGAAAATTCATTCAGTTTGAGTGTAGAAACTTTCAGGTACTCCTATTTACTTTTAAATAATGAAAAGTAAAAATTAAAATTAAAAAGAAAAATCGCTAATTTTAGTTACAGAGATATTTTTAAGATTATTTGAACATTGGTATTTCAAACAGAAAAATATATTTTTTTATGTGTTTTTGGATAACTCGAGTTGCTAAGTTGTCTAACGACATTTTTATCAAATTTCCCTAAACCGAAAATTGTTTTTTTTTGACATGGCGGAAAATTAATTACTAGTCATAGTTGTTTTTGCTGGTAGAAATATTTCTCATTGAATAAGAGATAAGTTCTGTATAAACTTTTGGTAAGTATACTTTCCGTAAATACATAACAAATTCATAAGATTCCGGTTTGAAAAAGAAATATGAAAAGAATTAACTTGAAATCTTTTAACATAGGTTTAAATGTTAATACGGATCAATGCAGAACCAAAATCTCTTCTCTTATACTTAAAGTCCAATAAAAATTAAGACATTTTATTTGGAAAGATTGAGAAAGAGTTCTTCAAACATACTCGTAACTTTAAGAATTTGGAATCTGTTAACTGTTCAACAAATTGAAAAACATTGAAGAAAAGATTTAATTCTTTTCTGTCACATGTTCAAGTACGATTTCAATATAATTAAAAATCAAAAAATTATCAATTTTTGAGTGAGGAGATGCAAATCCAAAAACATCATAATCGTAAACATTGACAAAACCTAGAAATCAAAAAACATATAGCCTTCATAAAATATCAAAACGAATGTCGACTTCCTACAGGACCAACACTGAAAATATTTTCACTTTCATAAATAAAAAATGTTTATATCAAATTTTTAAATAAATATATTAATCAAAAGTTCTTCTAATGAGGGATCTAGACGCAGCAGCTTGTGTTACATGGGCTTAACTTTATTAATAACATTATTTAGAGACATATTAAAATAAACTACATGTTGTTGCAACTATATTTTGAGCTCACTAACATTACTAGAGAATACGTATTGCCTATCTTCCTTTTTTGCAAAAGAATTTTTAACGTGTTTAAAAGCCTTCCTATTTGCATGTTGGACAAGCAAACACAAACACGTAGCAAAAACACAAAGAAAAAACAGTTGGTGATATTGTTTACGACCTTATACAAAAACACTCAACCGAGCAATTAACATTTCTACAAATAAAGAGTGGTCCTACTTTGAATCTATTTCAAAATAATCATAGGGTTAGAATTAAAAAATGGTTTAAAACATTAGAATAGAACGAACAATTAAAATTATTTTTCCTTAAATTATTTCTGGTTCAGGTGGCATGCTATTTTTTAATAGTATCGTTTTACTTCGATTTATGCAAGAAACAGTAAACAAAACAAGATATTAAATTAGTCTTTAATTAAAGCGCTTTTGTATGGTGTAACAGTAATAAACACATAGCTTTTACACAAATTTACAAAAATGGTAACAGGAAATTAAGCAACTCGGTAGAATATTCTCAATCTTTGATACACGTAACAATTGATTATAACACGACTGTGGAATCTCATCAAATATTATACAGTTGGATATGACAAAAGTTGTACAAAGTTTAAGACTGATTAATATTTTACCACTGGTTGTCTGAAATTTCAACTTTTTGCTGAAACTAAAAAAAGTGTACATTGTACTACGTACAATACGCATATGCATAGCCATAAACTTACATTTAAAGATATTGTGTTTATAGAACAATGTTGTTTCAAATTTTGTAGTTTAGTAGAATTTTAACCGCCTTTGGTAAAAACTTTAAACAGAATGAAAGTTTTATCCCAGAAATTGCTTTATTACTAAATATGAATAATTGCTGATTAATCCCAAAACCAGCTACTTTAGTAATCGTTTAAGCATGAAAATCAAGTATTTGTTAAAAGTAAAAAAAATATCACCATATTTAAGACTTACTTTTCAGTCCCAGATTTTAGCTCCTCTGCATAGAAAGTTCCCTACAAACTTCACTTGCTTTTTCTCGGCTTGAATATTTAAAAAGCCCACGACATCAAATCCGCACACGTTTTCGTCAAATCACTACGCGAAAGACACTCCAAAAAATGCTCACCAATTACACCACAGTAGAGGCCGATATCTCGCGACACCTGTTCCGACGCGGTCTTCCTGCAGACAAAGTGTTGCGACGGCGACGCTTCCCCTGCAACTAAAGTTGCGTCGGGACGCCACCCAACATAAAGCCGTGTTGGAACGGACGCAAGCGCCCTAAATAATTCTTGTTGATGGTGTTGTACAACGCGAAAACTCGCGCTTTTGACGCACAACCGGAAAACTGGCGGGACGGAAACGGCATGTGATGCGGTGCATGTTGCAAAGGTCGCCCAAAAGTTGCCTTCTTTGATAAAGCTAACGTTTCAACTACTGTCAAAGCAAAGCCAAGATTTAACTTTATCTGTTTTCGAGAACAAGTACTCTAAGGTAATTTCTTGTATTCTGCGACGTTTGCACCACTTTATTTTACTTAACATTAATTTAATTATTGGTTGTTTGTGGCATTCTACTTGGTTCAGTTCTAAGACAAAACGTCAGTACATTTTATAGCACTGTCCCGGCGCATCCACCATTTTTATGTAAAACACTACGTACAGTAAGGTATATAAGCCTTAATGTTTTATTGAAATAGAACAGTTGTTTTATTTAGAAATCAGATAAACACTTTTCTTTGTGTAATTTTTCTAGTTTCATAACTCAATTAATATTAGTTTTTTAATTTTGGAAAATGCTTTTTTGATTGCGGAAAGTATTTTTAGAACAACGTCTGATTACTTCTAAAACTAATCTATGTTTGGTTTAAAACTTTACGAAGTTTAAGGTTCATTAATAAGCAGAAGGTAAACTGCCGTATCTAGTTCACTACTTAAAACTTACACCCAAAGTGTCAAAATGTCGGATTTACGATTAAAGTGAAATACACGTTATGTGAAAGTTTTGAGTAAATTAGGTGTTGGATAAAAGGCAAAGACGTAGTTTTTGTGTTGTTTCGAAGAAAATTATTTATTTAAATTACTATGCGTTACGATAACTGCATTCGAATTAGACACACACATTACTTAGGTCCGATTTCAGGTACAATTATTAAACTTCAGTTAAATTTTATCTCTCAGTTAGTTGCTAAGATAATGTGTATCTGATTGGCGTAGCATGTTTTAACTGAGGTTTAACTTTATATCTCCAATAAATATGTTTTTAGAAACATGGTATTAGTGATTAGAATTTGTTCTAAACCATATTTAATTTTTCTTCAAGTCTTTAGATATCAAATTAACACTTTTAATCGGCAATTTTTTCAACAAAGCCAAATTTTTCTGTTTATGTTTTTCTGAAATAAAAAAAATAAAGTAAAGTAAAATCTACTTTTCGTTTAGAATTTGCAGCAGTTTTTATCAATTATTTGAAACAACTTAAATACATATGAAGTAGTTAGTCTAACATTTCACCAAAACATTACATGTTAAAAAAAATTGGAATCTCAACTAATTACGTAAATATCACTCAAACCAAATACAAGGAATCCAAACAACTTGCAGAAAATTAAAATTTTTAGGGCCGATTGAAGTTTAGTATTTACCGGATTGAAGTTAAATTCAAATAATATTTTGCTTTTCCAAACATCAACTTAATTGATTATTTATAGAAAATTTATACATTTATCGAATTATTCGCTAATTATCTATTTAAGTGGATACGATTTTGATTCTTAAAATTAGACGTTTAATTGAAATTGAAATAAGTTTTAATAATTGAAATAAATTGAAAACTTTTCTTCGCCTAATTTTTAAAACTTTAAAAAATCTCAGAGATAAATAAAACGCCTTGTGTTCTTGTAATATTAAAACTTTTAATGGAAAAGAGATATTCATGCAGTTTTACTTATTTTTTTCTAAAATCAGTTTAGGTGCTTTTACACTTTTTTTAAGCATCAGTCAGCATGTTAAAGTTGATATTGTTTATTTTTTTGTAAACACACTAATCCCCATTCTCATCAAACACTTACATATTTTAAAAACCATTAAAGAACCCTAAAATAAGACGGAGGAAATCGTTGATGGTTATTTAGGGCACAGATATAAATAAGCTTTATATTTCTAGCGACGTTTCGATTTTAATTAAATCATCATCAGCCTAAAATAAAGTAAATAACTAACAACAATTTTTTCCATCAAATTGTTCAAGGGCAAAAATGTAATTTTATCTAAAGCAATGTAAAAAATTCAAAGTTTAATTTCCACTTATTATAAAAAAAGAATATTTTGAACTACAAATAATAAAAAAGTGAGGTGAAACTTTAAATTTGATAATCAATAACGTCTACAGTTTTAAGATTAATTAAAGTTATTGAAAGTTTCGAAACTAATTTATTTTTATCAATAATTATTTTAAAAATACACAATATAAAATAATTTAAACATTTTACCAACATTTCATTTTCTGAAGAAGATCTTAAAAATTTGAATTTGAAATTACGTCTAATTTATAAATGTCTTCTAATGCAAAACAAAACAAATTTAAACCAGCTTCGAAATTTAATTACAATTTTATTCGGAATTAAATAAATCCCCTACAAATCCAATTCTGGTCTAAATAATAGGTGTTGCTGATTTTTTAAGTGAGACGTCTTGTGTGATAACATAAGCCATTTTTTTTGCGTTAACCAACTTGTCTAATCGTTCAAACTAATAAAAAACTCAGAAACACAAATAGATTAAAGTCAGTTCTTGTTCTTGTTATACGTATTATAATAAAAAACCTGAAATTTGAGAGATGTGTTGAGAGAACTTAAGCAGGAATTAAAAGAGAATATAATTGGTACAAATCGTCAAAACAAAATTCAGAAACGTATATAATTATCCGGTTCCAACCTTTACCAAAAACTGATATTTTCAGAATTATTTTTCTCATTGGATGGTGGGTTTATTAAAACATAAAACTTTTTCTTCTAGAGCAAGTTAAATATGTGTCATATTTTACAAAACTTACATTGTCGTCTATTTTGTTATAGAATTTCATTATAACACTTGTCATTTACAAAAACTGCAAAAACAAATATTTAAAAACCAAAAACTGCCATTGTATGTATGTAGGTAATTTAACGTTTCAAAACCGAGTAAATGGAAACTTTACACGTGATTCTGGTAATTTTTTTTATTTTTTTTCTAAAATAAAACAGATAGTAATAATAAACAAACATTTTATTTCCAACTTTGATATGTAAAAAACTTTGAAAAACGTTAAGCAACTAAAATTCTAGAATATACCTGGTGTACCAGAAATACGTGTAATAATTTTAACACGTAACAGTGCTCAACAACCAAAACAGTTTTTCGAATTGTAATTTTTTAGTAAAAGTTTTGCAAATTTACTTAAAATCATACAAAATTACATGCCGTGCTGTTGTGGCAAAAACGGTCAATTTAAACAATTTAAAACAACAATTAAAATTGTTATAATAAATATAAAAATATTACAAACCAATTATTAAACAGTGACAGGCTCGATTGCACAAAAGGAAGAGGGAAAACTTGATGAATTTTATTACTTTGTAAAATTAGCACACCTATTTCTGATACACGTGTATATTATTGATTTTATATAAAAATTTCAACTCCCACTTTAAACAGTTAGATATACCTTTAAAAAAATTGAAAAATCGAAACTAATAAGATTTCTAACTCAAGATTTAACAGTTTATTGGTTTCTTTTGTTAAAAAAAGACATTTTGTATCTTGAAAAAACTGCAGCAAAAAGATATTTTAAATTACATAAATCGCTAAAATCCAAAGTTTTATGTGTGGAATTAACAAAACATTCGAAACTTAAATAAACAGATTAATGGCACTTATTTTAATAAATTATTCTAAATATTTAACAAATTGTAGCTAAAATACTTTACCTAATCTTCACGTTTTGAAAACACAAAAACAAAGATCGAAACCACATTCAAAAGTTGATACAATTTTACTCAGAATTGAACGAAATCGGGTTTTACATTGCCAAACATTAAATTAACCTTTAGTCTAAATACAATTTGATTCTGATTGTTTAAATTTATTTAAGACACTCCTAAAAGTGTCAATACTGGTAACAAATTCTTTGATCTAAACTTGGAACTCTTAAAAGTCTGAGAAATAAAGGTCAGCTCCTGTGATATGAAAAGAAAAAATCTGTAATCTGACAGCAGAGTGTTTAAAGAATAGAGCAAAGGATTTAAGCATATTTCCAAGAAATTGGGAGATAACTTTCCGTCCTGTCTGGTGAAACGGAGCTTAAAATGTAAACCACATAATTCTCGTGGTATATCTAGAAGAGAAAAATCATGCTCCATTCGTGGCTATTCCGCGCGGCCCTTAATCCACAATGTATTTTACGATCTCAGTTAAAGAGATTCCATTGAAACTGCTGCGGGCAAGTCTTTAATCTTTATTAAAGTGTAAGGTGCACCGGAAGATTGAACTGAATTATGATGTTTATCTGCGAAGCAATAACGACAAACTCGGCAATTACAACACAATTTACAAGAGCACAACGTAATGGCGAGAAGTTATGGTCCAAACTAAGTTCGGCCACTTTCCATCGGCCATATTTTAATCCGCGGAAAAAAGGGTGCGCTAACCGGAAGAGACAAGCCGACATTTCCCAGTTGCATTGGGAAAAGTCTTCTTTCCGGTTTATCACGTATGGAAGGCGAAGGTAAGCTGATCAGATGTTACATATGAATATCTGATCTGAATAAAATATAGGCGCATTGGGGCGCTTTTTCCACCCTTCTTCCAGGATTGACTGGAGGGTTCATCGCAGCTTCATTTCCCATTAAAAAATTATTCCAGTCGCGATCTTCATCAACAAAACGAACATGCCATTAAAGCTCCTTAAAACGCCAAACACAAGGGTTGGATAAATATTTTAACTGGGAAAAGCTGCTGGCTTTTTGTCGACTTTTGTTTGAATACAATCAGGAGAAATCGGGTTGGGATTAGAAATGCGTTAGCGTTTTACAGTTATGACAGTTACGAGTTACGAGACCATTTAAATTTTTTTACTCTACGTTATTTGAAAACTAGATCGGAAAAAATGGAACAAACCATGGAACAAACTATGAAAGCTTGGTAAATAAAAAAAAGAAAATCTCAAAAATCTGCTAAAAAAATTAGTCAAACTCTGAAAGCTTAAAACATACTCGTAAGTTGAAACACTGTAAAATTTAATTTAAAAAGCAAAAGAAAAACAATTACCTAACTAAAATTTTTAAATACGTGTAGATGGATAGAGAAGAAATTAATGAAAAAAATCTCTAATAAAAAACGTGATAGAAAAAATCTAAAAAAATCTAATGAAATAATGAGAAACTTTATGAATAATGTTAAAAAATGTAGGTAGAATTCAATCCTAAAAACTAAAAATATAAAATGTATATCAGAAACAGACAACTTAAGATGTAACTAATAAGACACTCCTTATAAAAAGACATAAAAGCAAAAACATTTTTTAAATAAAAAAAATTAATTACTATTAATTACAAAAATCTGAAAGACTTTCAAAGCTTTGGGAATAATGTCATAAACGTAAAAACAGGAAACTCGAAAATATTTAAATTTGAAAAACGTTAAAACTAGAAATCGAAAATCAGAATAATTTACTACAAATTTAGAACAAACTCTTGCTTTCTGGAATAAAGTTAAAAATTTTGTAAATAAAAAATAAACTGAAATTCAGAAATGAATGATTTGAAATAAAATTAATAATTATTCAAAAATCCGCGATTATTTAAAAAACGTAAATGCAGAAACCTATCTGTGTTTAAGTAGAAAACACTAAAACTCGCCATCGAAAATGTGAAAATTTTCCTGAAAAACTGGTACATACTCTAAAAGCTTTGTGGATAGGTACAGTTAAAAAAGTTAATGCAATAAAACTGTACCATTAAATTTGAAGTGTTAACACAAGAAGCAGTTGAAAATTTAAAAATCTTTTGTATTCTGAAAACTGAAAAATTAAACTCTAAACAACTTTTCTACAGGTGCTCAAAAGCTGGCGCACCAACTCAGTGGTACGTTAATGAGAAGCAAGTGCAGATTACGGAAAAAATGTTGAAAAAATTCCTAGTCATATTTTAAAAAATCTGAAGCTACAAACTTATTGTGTTAACTTTTTAAGTTTTCATTATTTTTTAATGTTTTTATGCCTCACACTAGGTATTCGTTCCCTAACAAAACAATGAATAATTATTTTTAAATTTTCTATCAGACTTTAGCAGTTTCTTTAATTTAAAAAATTAAAATTCATCAAAAAAATCACAATGTGTAGATGTGCCAACACTGGCAATTATTTCCTAGGAAACCGTTTCAAAAATAATTTATTTTTATTGTTGCTCAAATTCTATTGCGATTATGACTGTTAGACAACGTTGCCACATATCATTTACCTAAAATTAGTTATTTATCAATAACTTTAATACAAAGAATTTTTTTACTATTTTTACCTTTATATGTAACCAGTTCTCTACCACACACCATTGAGTTGGTGCGTCAGTTCTTGAGCATGCTGTATAATAATGACGAAAAAATTCAGATAAAATAAAGCTCAAAAACTACAGAAGAAAAATGAAAGAAAGTCTAAAAGGTTTGATGTTAAATTAATAAACTAAATAAAAAAATAAAATACAAAGGCCACTTATACTGCAAGATAGAGTGAAAAATTAAAGAACAAAGATTTAACTAAAAACTTAATACATTTCAAACTGAAACTTGAAAAAAATGGAAAAAATTAAAGCTTTGTAAATACTGCTGCATATAATCTGAATATCTTTATAGAAATCGAAAACCTGCAAAACAACTAAAAAAAATGTGATGTGCCAAAACTCTGACCGCTTTGTGAATAAAGTTGAAAAATTTTAGTGAAATTAAATTTAACAAAAACTACTAATAACATGCAATCGAAATCTCAAAAAATCTACTAAAAAATGGCTCAAAGCCTTGAAAGCTTTATAAATAAATTTAAAAATGTAAAGGCAAAAAACCTAAATACCATTATATTTAGAATAAATTTAAACGAAAAATCAAAAAATTGAAAAATCGACTAGAAAATAAGACAGAAACTAAAAGCTACATACACTCGCCAACAAGCTGAAAAATTTATATTTTGTTTAAAATATACCTCTTTAGAAGCAAACTCTAAAAGCATTGTAAAAAAGTTCAAAGCAAAAAACTCGAATGTTCTTTTGAAAAGGTTAAAACGAAAAACTAAAAATCTCACCAAATTGATTGAAAAATGGCACAAAGACTCAATCTTAAAGACGCAATCTTAAAATTAAATTAAAAAAAAAATAAAAAACAATATAGAGTTAAATTTAGAACGACAGCTATGTCTTTAAAATAGGCAACTATAAATATTAACAATTTTGAGTAAAGTCAAATTTGAATTGGTTTAAAACAAAACAAAACATACTAAAAACTAAAAAAACAACTCCAATAACAATGTAATTTAACTTCAAACTCAAAAAACTGAGAATAGAAATAGAAGACACGCTTGTGTTCTTAAAAAATGCTTACAACTGTAAAAATGGAACAGAGCCAAAAAACCTTGTATTAAAGTTGACTTTACGTAAAACCGAACTCATCAAACTGAAACAGCTAAATAATAAGTTTCAGTTTATATAAATCTTAGTTATAAATGCAAATTACAGAAACTTACTATATTTTAAATCATTTGGTTAATTTGAATTAGTCGATTTGCATTTTTGATAATTCCACAAAAACTTTTAATTATATCGCAACTACTTCAACTCTATTACTACTCTTCAAATATTTCAAGAAAATATTTAATCAGTCAATTTCAATTACCGCACCCTTAATAATGTTGATTTTATGTCTCTGTGAGTCAGAACTATCAAACATCGCTTCAAAATCCGCATAATTGTGCATTTACGTAAAACTTAAATCCACAAATAGAAATTTCTGCACTTTTTCCCTCATATAAATAAATTAAGGCCCATTGATTAGTCATTAATTCTCTTAATGTGGGCAAACGGGCTCGTTTGCTGGAAAACTATAAAGAAAATAATTGAGTTAAGTAGATGAAAACGCGCGCTGCATTTTTCACGACCGTATAATTCTTTATCTAGCGTTATTCCGGCGCTCCGTTTTACAACGGCAAAGTCGAGTATGTAAAGTTCGCAAAGTTCCAAGCCAGAAAACGATTTCATTCCAGCAAAAAAAGCTTTACGGCCACGTTAATGCCAACTTGTTTAATATTATATGATTTATACAGAAAAACGAAGACTTTTTTCGCATTTTCTCCTCGTCCGAGCATCCCGTTTCAACAACAACGATAATTACTTCAAGCTACGAAATATAACGAAATAAAACTAAATCCTGCTTTCCAAAAGAAAGACAGGCTGAACAACAATGAAAAAACTAGGGAATGAAATGAAAAAATTACGCTGAGTACCAATCCCTACATTCATTTTATGATTATTATACAGTCTGTTCCGTCTAAACTCCACATTAAAAGTATTGAAAGTTTTAATAAGGATATTGCTATATCCTGTAAAAACTGAAACAGAAACAGTTTCTGCGTTATATAATTCATTAAATAATAAGCAACAAACAGTTGGGCTTTTTCATGATTTGACAAAAGCTTTTGATTCACGGTATTTTGCTAGAAAAGCTTTAGCATTTTAGTATTCGTGGAATTCCAAATAATTAGATTAAAACTTATTTACATGAAAGAAGGCAAGTTGTTGCTCTGAATGGTCACATGTCCGAACCAGCGTTTGTTGAAATGGGTGTGCCGCAAGGATCGGTTTTAGGTACTATTCTTTTTTAATTTTATAAATGATTTACCACCTTTGATAGTCTCAAATCCAAGATCTAATAAATTAATTATTTATGCAGATGACACAATTGCAATAATAACTAACAAGAATCATGAAGATTTGGTTGAATATAAATAACTAGTCTAAAAAAATTGGCTGGTACTTAATCTGGAGAAAACTTATGTGGTTAAATCTTTAGCCAAAAATGTTACGCTTGAATACAGTGTTTTAATTAACCTATGTGGAATGTCAATAAAAAATGTAAAGGAAATTAATTTTCTTGGGATAACTTTGGACTCTAAGTTAACATGAGAAAGTCATATAACTAAGTTATGTAATAAGCTAAGTAGGACTTGTTTTTTAATAAGAAATTTAAAGTGCACTGTGTCTGGTGACATTCATAAAATGTTATATTTTGGGCTTGCCTAGTCTATACTTACTTATGGAATTATTTTTTGGGGATCCAGCAGCTTTTTGAATAATTTATTTGTAGTACAACAAAAACGTATTTTAAGATGTATGGATAGTTCGGAATGACCTGACCTGACTTGATGGACAATGACATATTAACATTATTATTATTATTATTATTATTATTATTATTATTATTATTATTATTATTATTATTATTATTATTATTATATTATTATTATTATTTATTTGAAAGTTGTTACTAGGCTATAATTCGTTGCCGGAAGTTGCTATCAACTTTCTAATTTTAAATGGAAAGTTATGTTTTTTGTTGCACTTTTAAACTAGTTAAATTATTTTAAGATAGTTTTTATCAGCTTTTCCTATTCCTAAGTTTAACTGTTTTTGAGATATTTAAGAATTTTTGCTAATTTTTGGATTTGCACCTGTCACTTAAAAAATGGGTAACTCTCTTACTTTTCAAGATTTCGAAATCATATTTGGTGAATTAAAAGAGAAAGCCAGTGTGTACAAAATTTGAAGAAAAAAGATAATAAACCCAAAAATTTTAAGATTAAGTTTGAACAACTTACATAACTTAATTTTTTCGAATGAGACGTTCCAATTATCAATATACTAATTGGAGGAGAATTTTTTTCTGCATCGATCTGTGTTAGCATTTCCTACTCGTATACCTATCTGTGATAACTTTCAATTTAAAAAGAAAATTGCTTCCCAACCACAGTTATTTTTGCATAATTGGCCATAAAAACATTTCTGATTAAACAAACGACAAACTCTCTTCAAAATTGTGATGTACATCCTGTGAAAACAAAATAAATTCATTGATTGTTGGTTTAACAAACTTTAATTTCTCACATTTTATCTTCCGCTTCCATAGTAACCTATAAGAAAAGACCTATGGCTAATGAATTTCTTTATCCCAACAAAAAGTTGTAACTTGAAAACTATTAAACATAAGTATAGGGAATGCTAATACAGGTCGAAGCAGAATTAAATTATCTACGATTTAATAAAATAAAACTTTAAATTTCAATTAAAAAAATTAAGTTTTGGGCGCTTAAAGTTCTGAAAATTTAATCTTAAACAGTTGGAGTTTGTTATTCTTTTTTAAAAATTAGAAAACACCTAAAGAAAGATCTAAGTTTCCTAATCCAAATGAGTTAAAAAATATTTTCCAATTTTTAAAAATGCCGGAGTAATCGATTTTTGAACTGAAAGGTACAAGCTTATGAAAAATACCTTAAAATAACTCAAGTAACACAAAAGTGCATTAAAAATATAGTTTTCTATTTAAAATAAGGAAGTTGATAGCGACTTCCGGTAAAACCGGAAGTGTCACCATCTTGAAAATATTTTTACTGAGCAGGACCTAAGAAATTATGGTTGCATACGAATTTTCAGCTGACTATTATTATGAGAACTCCCAGTACTTCTAATGTGAGGTTTAGACGGAACAGCCCTGTACTATTACGTATTTTTGTTTATAATACATCAAGGTGTATTAATTTGTCTCAGAATTTTATTTTGTTGCTTACATTTGAGACAAATGATCAGCCGGCTCGCGCATTATATCAATAATCCTCGAATTTGTATTTTCTTATCTTGAAAGAAGCAAGTCGTGCGAAAATTCAAATCCCTTTTGATAATCTAAGTTGGGAATTCAGCAGCGTAGGGTTGGTCATGCAGGAGATATTGAACGCGAGGGGTGGTAAAACCTCCTCTTTTTCGATCCTGCGGCCACCCGCAGAGATACCACGAATGAGATTTGTTCCTGCGACGATTTTTTTACTCACGTGTTCTTACCTATCTCGAGACGCATCTCGAATAACAAAATCTGGCGTGATTCCAGCCGGGAGACGAGGATGGGACAATAAATTGTCGCTTGTGGATTTTTGTGCATTGGCTTGAATGAAGCCTTCATACTTATCTTGAAATTATTATTCTATAAAAGTGTGGCTAGGTATATGTGCATGAGACAATAGGTGATGTGGGATTTCGGATCGGGGAACAAATCCAAACCCATATTTTATAATTTATAAAAAGAATAATTTTTATAGAAAAAAAGAAAAAATATAATAGAATGGGTACAAATGGTAATTTTGTTTTGATAAATTGAAACGTACGTTTAAATTATCTGATCTGATTAGACTATTGTTTTAATTATAAATACATTTAATAACAAAGTAATGTAGTGTTCGATTAGTTTTCGTACAACTGGTTAGTTTTGAATTGACTGCTGTGTTTTTGACAAAAAGCTAATATAGAATTGACTAATGAGTTAGAATCGACAAAATATACAGCGTGATTCTTAAATAGACCGGCAAAATTCTACCACTGTAGTATCAAATTAGTACATGCTGCAAAAATCTTAAAAATATAATATTGAATTAGCAGAGTAAGTTGTAGTAGACTTGATCAGTGCAACAATGGTCACTGTGTATAGTCACTACTCATGATAAAAACGAGCACATCTTTTCCAATGCAACTAATTTAAAGTCATGGGCGTTGTAATAATTTAATAAATGACACGAACTAAAGAGAAAATGTATAAAGTCTTCTTACAGTAAGATTTTATCATCAGAAAAACAAAATATATGTCAATTATTTGTTCCTATTATTCATAAATTTACATCAGCTTTTAAAAATATTCTTTTTGAAAAGTAATAAAGTGGTCCAACCAATAGTAAACTATTTTTAGGTTTATTAAAATGCCTCTAAAAAGCAAAATGTCGAAAAAATAAAATAATTACTTATCAGAATTCACAAAATGCGAGTTATGAAAAAAATATTTTGCAACGAATTTAAATAAACTTTTAAGTTCCAAAGACATCAAATTGATCAGGTTGGTAAATAAAAGCTGAAGTTTGTATGGTTTTTATTTAGTAGTGTTTGATTGTTTTTTTTTTATTATTTTAATTATAATAATGATTATATAATTATAATAATTATAATATAATTATATTATATAATATAATATTATATAATATTATATAATAATTATAATAATTATAATAATAATTATTATAATTATAATAATAAAAAAGTATTTATACTTTGAAACTGAAACACCTGAAAAATTTAAACAAAATTTCAGAAACCTGTATCTTGAAATGGGGTTCAGATTTTCAAGTATTATTTTGGATTGGTTTCGTTTACTTTTTTGACATTTTCTAATTATTTTATTCTTTATATTTTTTGGAGCTAGCGACATTTAACGGATTTTTATAACAAAACAACATTTAAGTCTCTCTTGCTTGCTCTACTATGATTCAAAAATTATAAATTTTTTGCAGCTACGAGTACTTTATAGTAATTAATTAGTTTATAAATTAATTAATTTTAATTATAAAAAAATAAAAAACTTTGAAAAGATTTCGGATTTGAGAAAAATAAAAATTGCAAACGCTAAATTCTTTGCGACTATTAGTTTTTAATAGTAAAAATATCCTTTAATAAAGTCACCCTGTATAGTTTATAAACAAAGGCATTCCCCATTTTTGGTTTATTTTTTTGTAGATTTTTAAATATGATTTTTTTGGTTTTATATATAATCGTAACTGTTCTTTAGATTTTCAGGTTAGTTTTTTTTTTTTAATTTTTATGAGTAATCTTGGGAAATTAGTGTTTTTAGTTCTTTAATTTGTTTCTTTTAGTATTCTTAGTTCACAAATTATTAAACTCGTATAATTTCAACATTACAGAATATTAACCCTATCATAATTACTAGGTTTAACATGTTTTAAATATTTTTACGAATTGTTATTATTTATTGATAGAAACAGATTTCAGAAGAATATATGAAATATTATGAACAAAAATGACTTCGCTGCAAAAATTCTAACGAAAAAGGCCATTTACATAAGACAATTTTCTAGGAAATATTACAATCATGTATTTTCAAAATACATTGTGTTTAATTTGTCCAAAATAAGCTCGAAAATGATAATATGTTTTATGTTTTTAAGTTGCAACACACCGGAGAGAATAAATTGTTTCTCTCTATATAATATCTCGGTTTCAAAATTTTTGCAAAGCGTTTGTTTGCCACAATTTTGCAACTATAAATTTTTAACGGAACAATGAGTCATGCCGAGCAAAATTTTTGAGATAAGTATATTTGCAATATTTACCATCGCTATAAATTTGTCAACGCTACCTTGAGAGACTTTCCTTCAGGTAAATGCATTAAAAATAACCCGAGAAAAAAAGCACCCCGCTTGTTTTCCAGCATTGAAATTCAATCTAGAGACACGGAATTGATTTGAAAGGAGTCCAAATAGTAAAAAACGACCAAACTTTAAAATGTGTTGCACTTATTCATGATGAAAACCGAGTTAAAAGCAGTGTATATTCGAAACTATTTTACAAAGAAGAAATTTGTATTAAAAATAAATCCCGGTAATTGAAAACGCGGAGCGGTGGCATTTTCGCGATCGTTTTTATGTCGTCTATATCAAGAGATAGCGACGTTCATAAATCATTCAGATTCGCATTAAACTAACTGCGAATTTTAGAGTGACACTGACAACGACCTTATATAACTTACACCTACATCCGAATCACCTGTCAAGATGGTTTTTTATTCAACGAGACGAGATTCTACGAGTAGTGTAAGAGCATCTAGTCCTTGTTATTACTGAAGTTACGTAAACGACATCAAAGGAGCTCTTCTTTCCGTTAGACAAAGAATAAACACAACTAATTACCAAGGCATGCTTGTTAAGGTTTTAATAAAACTGATTTACCAATTCAAATCGTTACTTTATGTAACAGAAATTTTAAAAATCATCGAACAGTAAAAATACCACATTTCCGCTTCCTTCAATCACTCTCTTGTCACTCTATCTCTGCATTTTCGGAACACAAATTCCTTCCACCACAATCGATGCCATCTCCGAATCCCCTCCACCCCTCATAAATGAATTTCAAACTTACCACTAATCAGCAATCTATACGTAATAGTCGAATATAATGTCAATATTTGTTTAGAAACTTGCAGCATCCATCTCAAACCTGCATGAAAATGACTAGATTGTTTATTCATAACTCCCAAACCACCAAACAAATAATTAGATCACTTTTGATGTAAAACGCCTATTTTATGCGGCACGAAGCAAGTGACCTAATTGATTATTTACTCTACAAGTGGTAATAAAGCTCAATTTGTTTTCGGATAGTTTCAAGGTTAATAAATTAAGTTTTACCCGATCAGAACAGAGTATAATGGTCGATTAGTTTTTCTTTAAAGTTTATAAATATTCTTATGTTTTCAACTAAATGGAAAATTTAATTTAGCAAGACTAAATTATCTTGGCTGAAATTTCCGCGATGAGATTTATATTATTTTAAAAGATATTGTAGAATAGAATAAATTGAATACTTCACTTTCCTCCCAAAATTATAAAGTCAAGAGTGTTATTGACCTCCTAAAGTCATTACGATCTAATTATTCCTCTTTTATTCAGAATGATTGTTGTATTTGTGATCTCTGGGCCTCAAAAATGCAGTTACAGTTTTTAGAAACTTGATAATTTTTTTTTTGGAAAAAATAGTACATGTTGTAACTAATTAATTCTTATCCACTGCATGTGCAACAACAGAGGATATTCTGTTCTAATTTTACTTGTGAAACATTAATAAAATTCGAAACTCATAAGATTTTGGTTACAAACAAAAGATATGTGCCTAAATGAATTTCTAACTTCTGTTTTGGTGAAAAATAAAAATCTTACTTATTTCTAAATTTAATTTTACAATAGCCCTGCAACTAACTAAATTGACTTCAATCTAGAATTATGTTTATAAAGTAAAATGTGTAATTTTGATTTTTTTAAACTTATTATTTTAAAGAATTGCTATTTATTAAGATTAAGATTAATGGGTTTTTTGATTTTAATATTTTGGACTCAAGTAACCAAATATTTAAATACTGAAATCTATTTTTTCATTTCTTATTCTTTAAATAATGCTACAACAACAGATAAAATATGACACTATTCTAAACACAAAAAAGATTCAGGGTCAAATTAAGTTTAATGGGAAGCTTTCCAAAAATTTTTCATACAAAATATGTTACCATCCAAATTTATATTTTTTTAAATACAACATCCCATATTTTTCACATTTTTAAATATACACGGTAATTAAACAAAATGTTGCTTTTTACTCATAGATTTTGGAAAGTTTTAAAAATAATTGGATCTCATTGACAGAAAAAATATTCTTTTCAGAAATATGAAAAAACACAAAATACAACAAAGAATGCTTACTTACAGTTGTTTAAGTAAGTTTATGTAATAAAAAGTTCTGGACCTAAAAAAATTTTAAAAATTTGAACATTTCGAAAATCTTCTTACAATATATTTGATTAAGTAATAATAATTTAATTATTTATTTATTAATAAATGTCTCAAAAAAAATTCAAATGGTATTATTTAAAAACAACATTTGTCTATTAGACAATTTAGGCATTTTTTTTATTAATAAAAAAATTAAACTGAAGTTTGTAAGCCGTTGTAAAGATTACCTGCAAGAATAAACACAATACACGCTATGGTAATTTCACAAAACATAAGAAGATAATAATTTATAAAAAAGAAAAAACACCAAAAATGATATGATAAGTTATTAAAATTTTAAAACTTATAACTTTGACGGCATTCACAATTTAAGTTAAGCGGCACATTGCGTTCAAATCTCATAGGTGACTTGATAAACAACGATTTTTGAGCACATTGTAGTATTTAGTGTTGAGCAAAGTGACGACTTTTAACTCCTATTCCTATTCCTATTCTTATTCCTATTTTTATTTTTATTCCTATTCCTATTCCTATTCCTATTCCTATTCCTATTCCTATTCCTATTCCTATTCCTATTCCTATTCCTATTCCTATTCCTATTCCTATTCCTATTCCTATTCCTATTCCTATTCCTATTCCTATTCCTATTCCTATTCCTATTCCTATTCCTATTCCTATTCCTATTCCTATTCCTATTCCTATTCCTATTCCTATTCCTATTTCTATTCCTATTTTATTCAATAGATATTAAGACACTCTTGTTTGTTACAACACTCGTTTACTCCTAGTATAGTAAGTTAATGTAAGTACGTTTACATGTTGTAGACTAAACTTATGAAATATGACAACTATGTAAATTTTAGAGAAAAAAAATGCACGCCTATGTCTGCATTATTTTAACCAAGTGGATACATTTCAAGAGTCTTTTATGTCACTGTCAGTTCGCCACTTCTATTTAATTATTTCTTTAATTTTATTTGATATTTTGTTCAAATTAATCGGCACAAAAAATTGACATTTTGCAAAAATAAATTAAAAAAACCTGCAAAATAAGTCACTTTAATGCTTAAATATTTTATTATATTTTTTTATTAAGTTGGTCCCCGAGAACTGTCAAAATGATAAAAAATGTGTTTTTACACTTTTTTTACTTTTATACATATCGAAAATTAACAACAATTATCAAACGAAAGCCATTGTGGCGCCTCCAACTGGCAAATAAATTTTGAAAGCGGTAATTTAAAAAAAAATCACGTTCTCAAAAAAAAAATTTGTAAAGGTTGTTTTTTCCTTGCCATTGCTAGTATCGGGTACAATTTTTGCATGCACATTTACAATAATGTTGTGCATGAATGGTGTATTTTTTTCGATCTTTGCAGTATCTTGCGTTTGGCACCCAAGTCTCAGATCAGCATACCAAAAAATTCAATACTAAGTAAATATAAAATGTGCAGTTTTGTAGAGAATTGATTTTTAATCATTTTGCTTTTTGTTTGGTTCTGCTCCGTGGTCTATTTTGTGAGATATGTATAACAGTATGAACACATCATTTTGATAGTTCTCGGGGGTCGCCTTAACCGCCTTCGAATGTGCGCCACAGAATATTAGTAGATAAATTGAATTAAAACTTTTTGGGTTTAGTGAAGAATGTAAACATTTTACAAGTTCTTCCTTAAATGCCATCGAACTCCTAAGCATGGGTCCGGAAATAGAGCCTTGGGCGCCGCAAAGCAATCTGCGCCGCGAAAGTAGTGCGACCATGGTTTTAATGACGTCAAGCTAAATCGTTGGCAGAAATCAAAGGTTGTTCTCAGTTGATTCTTTGTAGTGGTAGACAGCAGTGCACCACATTTTTGTTGACAGTTGTGACAACGTGATAAACGAAAAACAATTGACCAGGTAGGTGTCTAGTACATCGGCCCGTGTGACTTCACAGTGTATTGCCAAGGATTTAGAGAACTAAGGTTATCGCAACTGTGTCAAAGTCGTCATGTTTATTTCGAGAAAATCAATGTTAGATAGATGAACACGGATTTAAGATTTCTTCAAGAAAATTGGACGAACCGGTTGGTGCATGTGTCCTTGGTTTTTTGATTAATTGTGTAGGTACTAAAGTATGTTAATGGGGAATTTTTATTACATTTACATCTAAAAATAATCGGTTCTGTTTGTGTGATATGTTTTCGACTGAGATTCACTTTCGTCTTGGCACTTCATTACAGTTTGAAAAGTTTCCCGCTTTTATCACTTCTTCGATATGTTATCGCGGATGCTTCATTGAATTTAACTCGATTGAGAGTAGTTGAAGAAGTTAAGTAGAGTGTGCAAGTGCTTGCTTATTGTAGTGGGTATATGTAATTTGCTATTACACTCTAAGTAAGAAACGCTAAATAGCCGTTAAACCAACATTCTTGACTGAATTATTATATGAATAATAAATAGTGATAATTGCCAAATTTTGTTTACACGGCGCCTTATAAATGGAAAATACATAACAAAAATTACTCTTAGAAAAGCCATAATTAAATTACGTACCTAAAGTATGAATCAGAGAAAATGTTACATTTTATGTGAATATGTAAACATGACTCAATTTTCAGGCAAATTCTTTGAAAATTATTTTGTTGCTGATTACTTTGCTTCGAGTTAAAATTTATGGTGTGGCAAATAAAACTAACCCTGAACTACCAGAAGGACGATGCTGTTAAATTGCAAAAATAGCGTCTGATAAGAATAATAAGTATCATAACAACTTTATTGATGCTTAACTTAATTAATTGTTAGAATTAAATCAAAAGATGGCAGAAATCCAATTAGGATTAAACTCAATAACAAACTATCTTTACGACCCTGAAAAACTTTCAATAATTCTTTTAATTGGGAGCCAGTTTATTGATTCAGGTCCTTTGAATGTTTGAATTTTCTTTTATTTGCAATAGTTGACTGTGGCTAGATACTTCAGCAAATTAGTCTTTTCTGAGCACTAATTAGCAAAGCAGGTTCGCTTTGATTTAATGATTTTGAAATTAAACTTGGATTATCTGTGGTTTAACAGGAATATCTTTTTAACTTGATAATTAGGAATGCTTTGTAAGAGCTTAGCCACTATCCACTCAATTTTGCATAACCATTTTTTAGAGTGAGCTTCAGGAATAAAAACAACAGTTTTTGAAATGCAGGCTATACACAAAACTTTGTAGTTAGTGTAATTACATGTGCAGTTTTTGTTTTGTAACTTCTGTACGCTTGTCGATGCGCTCTCTGATCAGGTTTTTGCAGACTTTTAATCCCTTGTGGCTTTTGCGTTCAGACAAATACTAAATAAAACTCAATAACATTTCTGAATTCGTATCGAATCAACTCATCAATCTGACAAGTCATTAGGCATGTTGCAAATATTTATTAAAGACATACAAGGTGATTCATGCACAACTACGAACCTGTCATTGATAGCATGATTTATAAAAATTAGTAATTTTATTTTTTTAGCCGACTTTTGAGAAAATAAATTTATTAATCCAATAATATAAATATATAAATAAGAAATAGCAAACACAGCTTTTAAAGGCTTTTCTCTTAAAGTTTCAGTAATTAAATTTCATCAGAAATTATTTCTGTTGGAACATCTTTAATTTATTGGAATAAAATTTCAGTCACTTAAACAAATGGCTTTGAATAAAAGATCAATATCACTAGGATTTTAAAAATGTTTTTTGAGAGAAGAACTTTATGTCATACTGAGTGGCCTAAATGTGTCCTTGTTGTGGTTATTACGAGGATAGAGGTTGTTCCATAGCTGGTGGCGAACTGACAGTGACATAAAAGACTCTTGAAATGCACCCACTTGGTTAAGATAATGAAATACATGGGCGTGCATATTTTTCTCCAAAATTTACTTATTTGTCATTTTAACATTGTAAATTTTGTAGACAAATGTTACTATTATTATTAATAAATTGTTCATTCTTTTTCATTTTACATATTTTATTATAACTTTTTAAAGTGGGCTTGACCAACATTTTATTACGACGCCTTTGGGAATGTTTTTTAATTTGGAAATAAAATTAACTAGACGCCCTCTGGTGATGACTTTTGAACTATGTCGAAAACAGTAAAGACATTTTCGTAATGCCAAATTTAACTGACATTTAATGAATTGTTCAACAATTTTGTGTGTATAGTGTTAACTACTTACAATAGAAAGAATTACTTTAAAAGTACGTGGTGGTAAATACTAGCGTTGACTTTGGTTCTGTAGTTTTTCGTGGTATAAAGTGTTTATTGTTGGAACTTGAAAGTGGATAAAAAGTGAAAAATATTTAAATTTTGATTACAAAGTGTTATCAAACAGTTGTCTAATTAAAGATTATAAGTAATGAATCACAGCGAACACAAAGTTTGGCTCAAGAAACCAATAAATTAGTGAAGTGTTATGAATTTTAGGTTAGAATTTTCCACTGAAAAAATCATGAAATGCTGCGGTAAATCTACAAAACTACAATAAAGATTAACAACTGCTGATACATTTCAACGTAAATTATGCCAAAAGGTAGGCTTTTCAATGTCTTTGTAATAATTTTCCAATAAAGAAAGTGAACCAAACAGTCATTCGTTATTCGTGTTTTCCTCGTCATCTCTCATTTGTCAACATAAGTTTCTTGCATCAAAGATGCAATAATCATTCCGCATAGGCAATGTAATAATTGTGAAGCCCCAAAATTCGTACAACGCTCAAAATGTCCGAATAAACATTTTCCTGCCATTTATGGTTACTGTTTTCGACCTAGCTCAGTGGCGCCCCCAACGGTAATTTTACTTCTGAATAGTAAACATATGTTTAATGCCAAAATTCAGTCATTTTTGACAATGTCAGTTCGCTACCAGGTTTGGAATAAGCCCTAACACTTTTATAAATTAAACATTTATGGACTGATTTGAATGAAATTTTCAAGAGATTTTCAAAATGAGCTTTTTAAATATTTCTAGATATCAGACGAGTTTAAAAACATGCGAACTGATTTTTTTTAAGTTTCTACTCGGAAAAAAAACAAAAACTTAAATGTTGCATTATTTTCACTCTGGATATTCAAAAAAAAAGGCTGGAAATGGATGTGAATATTTTTTAAGCCCCAGATTCCAAATTGTCGATAATTACACAAAAAAAATCTTTCGAGTTATCCCAATGTTTATTACGGAAATAAAGCTCCAACATAAATTTTTTACGTTTTTTTTTTTTGACTTCTTTGAACATTTAGGACATATTGACAGATAAAGCGATGCTGAAGTTATTTACGCAATACATTTCCCTGCTGAGGTAACTGTCATGGATAACTAGATCAAAATTTTAAAAAATTGCATGGTATGGTTCGTGCATGTTTTATTAATTCAACCACAAATTGATTTTGATGTTCCATTTTGGTTTTATTTTTACAAACCTTTGGGTTCATGTTTTGCTCCGAAATTTAACATTTTTATAAACCAATTATGGACTGATTTAAACGAAATTTTGAAAATGAGCTTTATAATATGCTTCAAGACCAACTTTGTAAAGTTTTTTTTATATTTTTTTCTCAGCTTCAAAATTCAAAAATTTAAAACAAGATATTAAACTTTTCCAAACTTCAAATTTCAAATAAATTTGATGGGATTTTAATTTAATTTAATTTGATATAAATGACACTAGCTGTAGTTTAATTCGGACTGTGTTACATTTTTTAATTTCATTTTGAGCCTAGATACACATCTACAAAGGTATTACCTATGTGTTTACATACCAGTTGGATATTTGTCGGAAGAAATTTAGCAGTAATTGCGATAGTAAATGAGTTTTTGATGACCTGAACTACTGATTTGCGGATGATAAGCGCACTCTTTGACTTCTTGAACGTAAATAAACACTAAACTTAGTCTTTGTTCCTTACCACTCGTGTTTTTCTTATCGATTATTTCACGAAATGTTTTTCGCATGAATGTATAAAATTTCTCTAAATTGAACGAAAACACGACGAAGTTCCAGCGATTCATTAAATTTTTCTGCTTTTTGAGAAAAATAACGAAACCTGCGCCTTCATCATTTCTGTTTAATTTGACGAAACAAATTCCAACTAACATCTTTAACCTCTAACATTGTGACGCTTTGTGTTGAACATTTCTCGATAAAATTCCGTAAAAATAACAAGCGTCGTGCTAAAAACCGCCAAAAGGGAAACCGACACATACATCCAAGCAAAACACCTTTCCATTATTCCTCATCTAGAAAAATAAAAAAATGAAAACATTATTTTGCTTGAAAATCCTGGTTTTACCAGAGAGGCGCAACCTTTGAGTTTAATTTAAAAATGGAATTGTGTCTTTGTTTTCTCCATTTCGGTATTGTTTGGATAATAACACGTCGTCATCGACTCATTCCTCGTTGTTGTCAGTAATAAAATTACCGAAACGGATAACAGAAGCGCAGACGTCGTAATTGCAGTCGCGCGGACCTACAAATAATTTATTGTTCAGGAGAGCTCCGGGTTCCGGGATTTAAGGGCAATCACATATTGTATCGCAAAAAAGCGGCTAAGTCTTGTGTACACTGCCAGATGCGTTCTGGCGTCCTTCGAATCCACACTTAATACTCCATCAAGCGTTTAATCTCCGTAATTAACGCAACCGTTTAAAATAATTAACTTTTGATGTTTGCTTTAGTGCCGGTTTAATCACCCAATCAATCTAGAAATCAAACGACACGTCGCATGTGTCGAGAGTATGCATGACGGCTAATTTTTCGAACTAATTTAACACCACAAATCCTCCTAATTCCAACGTTTATTGCTTCAGATGTTGACGGCGAATTTTCAGATCGTTGCTTTGTTAATATTGATTTGGCCAGAAGTGAGTTCCACTTAGTGTCAAATGACCTCTTGTAAACGGGTTAAGGAGGGTGGAAAGAGTTTTCGAGTAAAGACGGCGGATTTGATATAAAGCGATTGTTGATTGTGGAGGGAATGGACCAAAAGCTGGGGAGGCAAGGAGGACCTCAGCCGATCATTGATTCTTGTTAGATGTGGCAAAGGGACCAAATCTAATTTTCTCTTATTAGAATCGGTAATTGGGCAAAGTGGGAGATATGACCGGAATATTATGACCGCTGGGATCGGACTTAAATATTCATCTACAAAAGGTCTTAACACAACATGCAACAAGACAAGAAAGCTCCTTTATTAATCACGTTTCCGCAATAGGAACGATGATAAAGAGATAAATCTAGTTTTAATTTTAGTTTTATTGTGGCAGAAGACATCAACGTGACTAATGATACCTCCAAGTTTGAACATTCGGAAGTTGGAAACTCGTCCGAAAGCTAATAGAAACAAGTCATTTCGAATCTTTTAATGAAACGATTGTTTTACAAATCCAACCTCAAGTGTTCATAAAGCGGCACCGCAGCTTTTTCAGGGCTAAAAACACTTAACCGAACGAATTAATTATGGTTTTATATGCTTGTTAGTGGCCACGTTTGATGTTTAGTCTGTTTGCACCTCTGTGTGTCTAAACATTTTGCGTTTTATTTACGTCGCTCTTAACCCACATACGTGCGAGAGGAAACTGCTAACACTCTTAATAAGTGTTTCCTGCTTTATGTAGTTGCATCGAGGATTTACGTTGCAGAAAATAAAGGAAAGTTATTCCAATTTGTTATTGCACATAAACCGTCAAACAATTGCATTTTTGATAAGTTTCTACGTATTTAACCAACTTTGAAAACATAGGATCTGGAAAATAAACTTACCAAAATTTCCAATTCAAGTATTCTATTTTTAAAAATTAAGGTCAGAAATTGATTTGGTAGGACTTCGAAGCCCCAAGTTTAAAATTTTGCGCGAATTACACAAAAAATATCTCTCTTCAAATTAACAATTCATTCACAAATTTATTTTATTGTTTCATTTTGTTTATTTTTAATTTTGGGTTCTTATGAACATATGAACAAATGTTTCACGAGAGCTCGAAAATAACTTTTATAAAAGGATTCTAGACATCAACATAACTTTTAAAAACTTTAAAAACGTAGAAACTGGAATTTTTTTTTTTTTTTTCAAAATTTGCTAAGCTCCAAAATTCAGAAACTCTTTCTTTAGGATTTCGAATTTGGAATAACAAAATTACACGACAGCCTAAGTGACGAAGTCAAAACGCTTTCCGTGTCCTAGTGCAAGTTTTAATAAACCGGCCATAAGTTTATTTTTTTATTACGCTGCGACGTAATTTTATCTAAATTTTGAGTTCTTGTTAAGATGCCAAAGTTTAACACTTTCATTATAAATGAAACGATTACGAACCGATTTGAACGAAAATCCTACAAGGGACTGAAAATAATGTTTGTATATGATTCTAGACATAAATCTGACGTTGAAAACATAGAAACTGGAAAATATTATTTTCAAAATGTGTTACTTCCTAAATTCCAAAATTCAAAAATTTCTCGAAGTCTAAAATAATCTTTGTAATATGATGATTCTTGACATAAATCTGACATTGAAATCATATGGACTCAAATTTTTTTTCAAAATTTGTTATTACTTATTACTAAACTCTAAAATGGAAAATTTTTCAAAGTGTTATATTTTGGACTCTTTGTACCTTAAATATTTCAAAAGTAAATCAGAAATGGATTTTCCAAGTTTTCAAAACTTAAAATCGTAAATTTTGCTCAAATTACTCGAAAAAA
This sequence comes from Tribolium castaneum, assembly GCF_031307605.1. Taxonomy (NCBI): domain Eukaryota; kingdom Metazoa; phylum Arthropoda; class Insecta; order Coleoptera; family Tenebrionidae; genus Tribolium; species Tribolium castaneum. Next base: position 10,663,373 of record NC_087399.1, on the reverse strand, counting down.
TATTTTTTCTGATTTACATCGAATTTCCAAATTGAAGATCAAGAAAAGTCGACACAAAGACCTTAGTAAATCGTTTGCACCATGTGTGTTTTGAAGTACAAGCTTTAATAATACAGCCTTAAATTTCCTTGCCAAGGTGCTAAGGTTAATAACTAATTTTAAAGAAAATTTGAAAATTAGCTTTTTAGTATGAATCTAGAGATTAAACTAACTTTAAATAGGAACTAATAGAAAAAAAGGACTAAAAACCATTTTTTCAAAATTTGTTACCTAACTCAACAAATTTTAAATCACTTTTGGTCTAAGAAAGAAGTAAAAAGTAACCTGCAAAATTAATTGCCTGGTCCTTGAAGCCCCCAATCTTAAAATTTTGTGCAAATTATATAATTTTTTTGAAGTTACAATAAACCCTAAAAAACTCTGAGCCACCTTAGTAGTGGCTCAAAATTGTACCATTTATGCATCATAGTGTAATAATCCAGCCAAAAATAATTTTAGTTTTTTTAATCCGTGGTGGCTTCAGTTTTACCAACTTTTGAGTTTTTTATGGTGATTAAAGAAGTTAACTTATAAATCAAACAATGATGGACCCACTTGAACGAAATGATCAAGAGAACTCAAACATAGCTTGTTTGTAATAGAACTCTTGATATTAAACTGACTGTAAAACGTAGGAAATTGAAAATAATTTTTTAAAAAATTTTCACTTAACCCCAAAATTAAAAAATATTGAGGAAATAAGCTCGGAAATACATTTGGCCCCAAATTCTACATTTTGTTCAAATTTCCAAAAAAAAATATTTTTTTTATTTTTTCTGAATTTAGGATTTCAAGTCCAAAAAATTGACAAAACGGGCTTAAGTTTGCACTATTTTTGTATCCCAGTGCAAGTTTTAATAATGCAGCTATAATTTCATTGCATTTTTACGTTCTAGGTTAATTTTTATCAAACTTTCGGTTTTTAAAATGATGCTGTATTTACCACTTTTATAAATCACACAATTATGGAACGATTTGAACGAAGAGAACTCAACAATTTTAAAGATATTATCATGCCATTTTCTAAAATTTTGATCTAGTTTTGACAGTTTCGTTAACCCGTCCATTACGAAAATAAAATTCCAATATAATTTTTTTATGTTCTTCGGTAAACATTATGGACATACTGACAGATAAAGCGGTACTGAAATTATTTGCGCAATTCAGTTTCACTGTCATGGATAACTAGATAAAATCGCAAGGTAAAACTAAACACTGTTCGTATAAAAGTCCTATGGTTTGGCTATTATTTTATTAAGTAACATTTTAGTAGAATTTCTCTTATTTTATTAAACATTTTGTTTTCTCATTATTTTGCCCTTAAAGTGTAACTACCGAAACGCTGTAAATCATACTTTGTACAATAGGTTCAACTCTTGGTTTAAGATAACGTAAGATAATTTGTTCTGCTTTGTTGCACTTTCGATGGCTTCTAAAACATGCAGCCAAGTGATAATTAAACAGTTGTACTTAGACTTGCTGGTTGAAATAAGTCCATATTTCCTGTACAATCCAATATAATGAAATGTTTTTTACACCAATATACTATTAAAAAGTATTGGATTCAACTATACATTTCAAATATGTAAAAGTATTTGTCTGTAGTCTCAGACGTTTGATTTACATTTTGTGCATTTTGGCTTCCATAAGATTTCCATATTTCAGCCGAGTACGTACGCGTTTATTTCAGTCCTTCCAGTAAATAAAAATAAAGTAAGTTGTTCCATTTACGATCCACCCTTTTGTTTAATTCATCATGATGGCGCATCCACCATTCGGAATCGAAAAAGCCATAACTTATCAATTCCAAAGCCACTTCTCGCGTTCGAGTAGACACTCGAGTGTAAGAAAATCGGGTTAGTGCTCGACGTAAACACTTTATAAAATTTTATTCGCGCTTTTAAACGCTTGTATCGAGCGACGTGTGTAACACAACATCTCCGGTATTGATGCATGTAAAGTCATAAAATTTAACGGCTCCGGCTACAATCCTATCAAATTTATTATAAGCATAAAATGTAAATAATTCGTCGCATGCAGCGTCGTCCCGATCCGGCATAAAGCCGCGTTATTACTAGTAAAGTCGAGCCTCTGTGTTGGCAACACCGTAAATCAGACAACAACAACGCCCTCTTTCCACTCCAGAACGAGGCTTTTAAACTCGAATAATGAGCAATTTAATTCGGATCAGTCTTTGTTTTCAAGGCGAACTTTTGTTCGGTAACAAAGCGCCATTAAAATGGGACGGATTTGAATCTAGTGTTTTCACGTATTATTCTTTTCTTCTTTTTTACAGGCTCTTCAAGATGAAGTCGTGGCTCGTATGTGCATTCATGCTCGCGTGCCTGGAATTAGGAGAATCTTATTCAAGTAAGTATACACTATTTACTTAACGATTTGGTTTCATACAAAAAGACAACTTTGCGTGTTGAAAGTTGCGAAATAAATGGAGTACAAAATTGCCCTCCTTCATGATACGCCACTGTCTCGATCAACAAAAATACCATCATTATGTCATCGTATTCACATTCGACCTTGGTGTTTAAAATGGAAAAAGAGTTAATTATGGAGGTCCCCAAATTACCAAACAGTAAAAAATTCTGTGTCTGTATACCAATGTTGCTAACTCAAGCTACATTTATTTTTCAAACTACTTGCTAAAAGTTTAAACTAGTAGTGGTCAATCTAATTAACATTTTTTACGTTATTTATACTTATTTATTTACAGTGTTTAATTTACATACACATGTAAACAGTTCGCAAGTTCAAGAAACTCGAAATGTTCAATAAAATGTTAATGATAGTAGTTTTTCAGAGATTAAAACTAACCGCTAATTAAGTTGACTTTAGAAAATGATAGCAGTCCTAATTGCTAATGAGTGCATAATTTTATGACAATTTTCCTCTGCAAGTGTTGGTCTAAATGAACAAAACACAACGACCAAAGCGAGGAACGTCTGGAAATGAGTGTTTAGAAGTAGCAATGCTGAAACCCTTTTAAAAATTAAACATTTCTAAAGATTTTAGAATAAACTAACGGTAGTAGTAAATTACAAAAGTTGCTACTGTTTATTATTTAAGATTTTCTTTTAAGTGAGACAACATAAATTAAAATTAAAATAAATCGAATTTCTTAAGTTGTAGTTTTAGTCGCCCAAAGATAAAATTCAAGAAGTCTTATAAAAACTTGAAAACAATATTTTATGTGAAATAAAAAAGGTAATGTGCTTAGTTACTGGACTGTAAAAATACAAACGCATTTAAAATAGTGTAATTTTTACATTTTTCACTTTTCAAACATCGATTACGGCGAAACTAAAGGAAGGACAAAGAAGCAGCACCTTCGTAATCAGCGCGTCAAAATTTAAACTTGGTTCAAATCGAATTAATGGCAATAAAAAATAGAAAATATAATGAATAACGGTTTAGCCTCTAACACAGACAGAACAAAACATTAGTGGGTCGACTTCGAAGAAAAATGAATATTTTTAGTGTTTGTAGTGGTAAAAACGTTTGAAATATACTAGGCTAGAGGCAGAATCTCGCGCTGTAAGCGATACAATAAGTTTAAATGCTGCACAACGATTAGTTTTTGAGTTAAGGTTTTTTAACCCGAAAGCTATTAATCGATTTTGCGGAGAGATTTATTAAAATCTTTGAATTTTTTTACTAAAGCAATTTTTATTTACAAATATCTGTTAAAACTAAGAAAACATGCACTGTTTTAATCAAGATTTACTGATCACTTGACCAAGTGTGATCTCGCATTAACTTTTAACCGCGAATTAATTGTTTATTTGCTGTCTCTAAACCGGCCCTTGGTTCTACTTCCTTTAATTTATGAATTCTATACTGTAAGAAGTCACTAATAACATTACCTTGCGATTGAAGAAGAAATGAATATCAAATGTTTTTAGTTTTAGGATTTGTTGATTGGTTTCCATATTAATTTATAATTAATTAATAATATTCATGATAAAAAGACTCACCTTAGCACTCTTTACACACTGTTATTGCAGTTTTGTACTTATAAAAATAAATCAAGTATAGTTTAATATTTCATGATATGTACCCTTGAAACTGTATTAAGAACATATTGTTGACATACATTTAAGAAGGATTTATCTTTAATTTTCATTATTAAAATCCTTGTAACTTACCTAAATTTAAAAGTAAAGGTTCTAGTTTATTTCTTGTATTTGTTTTAAAATGTTAAAAGAAAAATTTCTGCTAAGATGATAATAAACTAATATTCAGATACAAACTTATCATACGTCAAAAATCATGTAAGTCACTGCAATGTATTCGGTAACAGGGAATAGATCAAGAAAGTGTTATAGAAAATGGGAAGTACAGTGATGTTCAAAAAGAATGACACCTCTATTAAACAGTCTGGATAGCAAAACTCCGAATAAAATCTTTTATCTCATTAATTTCAACAAACAGGTTAGTTTTTCAAACTGTTCAACTATTTTACACAATATTTAGCTAGTTTATATTCTAGTCAAAGATACACATCAACTGTATCACATCGAAAAGATTTAGGGGTGTCATTCTTTTTGATCGTGACTGTACAATCTAAGATTTTAAAAATATACTTAAAAAAACATGATACCAAAGATTGTAAGGTAAGGTAAGTAACTAATAAAAACTAATTATATATTCTGTTTATTTTTGTTTTTGTTTTGGATGCTTGTTTAAAAATACTTGAAGTAACACTTTTGTTGTGTGTTTAGGAAAAGGCACTTCTATTGATTACTTTTTTGGTAGCATCTATCACAACATGTGATTTTTCTAGCGCTTTATATTTATAGCTAATATAACTCTTAATCGGTTTGCAAACTGATACGCGAGAGCTGCAAATGCTGATCTGAATTTCGTTTTAGTATTTAAGGACCCTATCTTCAAGACTTTTATTTATGTGTACTAATCTTCTTAAAACTTTTTTTCTGTGTACTTATTGATCCACCAAATTCTCCATTCATTTAGCCAAAGCATTTTTTGTATTTACGTCTGCATTTTTTATTTGTAAAACTTTAATTAGATTAGCTTTTTAAATAAACTTGTACAGCTTCAAGTTTCATCAAAAATAATTATCTGGAATTATATTAAAAAAAATAACAAAAAAAGCGTTTCGTACTTGGAAACTCGGGAGAAGGACTCATCAAATGAAATTGAGATGAGTATCGTTTTATGTCTCATCACTTGTAACGAACGAAGCAGACTGTCATTTTTCATTATTGGCAACATTTCCAACAATGCGAACGACGACGCCGTGATGATTTAAGAAAAATTACAATCTGTTCCAGAATATGGACGCACGTGTAAAGACATCGGTTGTCTCACCAACGAAGTATGCGTAATGGAAACTGACCCTTGTTCTTATTACCAAAGACAAAATGAATGTGGATCGTAAGTCACCAAACTTACAACTATTCCGTTTAACCCAACTCAAACATTTGCAGTTACCCCACTTGTAAGAAAATGGACAATGCTGGCCCTCCGACGTGTAAAAGCTACGTCTGTCCGCCCACGAAAGTATGCAGAATGGACGGCGCCACCCCTAAATGTGTCGACGATCACAGCAAAGGTATAATTAATAATAATTAAGAGCACAATTTTTATTTAATTTGATTTTGTAAAAACAACTGGTCTGAGAAAAAAGATTTTAACTTGTTATCTTCATATGGTTTAGCAAAAATTTCAACAAAGAATGTGATGCCATTTTCTAGAATCACAAATTATTTTAGTTAGATCAGATAAATCTCATGATTGTAAAGTTCGTAGAATTGATTATATTCATATTCATTCTGCTGGAAAACTATACTTGTGTTACGTTTACTACTTTTATGGCAATTTAATAACACTTTTATTGAAAACCTACATTTTCCAGAATTCCTAACTCATGGGATCACAAATATTTAAAACCACATGATTCAGATACTAAAAATGCATGTTATTATAAATATTTAGTATTACTTGTCTTTAAGCAATTTATAATATAATGATTTCATACATCTGACTAATTAATAGTTGCTATTTGGACAATAATATAATTAAGTAATCAACGAAAAACAAAAAAGTTGTATCAAAGTATCATTTGGTTATAGAGAACAGCTATTCTGATAGATTATCAGCTGGAACAAGCAAGAAAACATAGTTTAAATATATTTGCTAATTTTTCTAAATTAAGTTACGCAAATGTGTATAAATTATTATTTTATACATATACACGTATAAATTATTCATTATACTTTTTCTTAGTGGTTGCAGAACGCATTCATTTGTAATGCTTTGATACTTAGTATTATTTAAATAAAATAAAATCTAAGTTTTAACCAACAGTTAAATTAATCACAATATCCCTATTCATTTGTGCGTAGTTTTTATATTCCATTCATTGCACAACAATATGAAATTTAACTCTTAAAGACAAAAGTTCAAAAACATAATCAATTTAATAAAAAGCATCATTTTTAAGGTTCGCTCAGTCCTTTAAGGTTTTGTTTAGCGTTCTGATGAATTTGTCTGATTAAGGTTTCAGTATAAAAAATAATAAAAGAGTTGAGTTATGTAATGTACAATATGGATGATATTAGATTTTTGCTGCACCGAAAAAACAACTCAATTTCTTGTTTAAATTAACAAAAAATGTTCTTTCGATATTGGTATATGTCACTATTTGGAGTAAAAAAATAAAAAATCCCAGCAGTTAACAGTGAAACAATCATTTCGTAGTTTATTAAACTACTTGACAATTTTATCGTGAGATGTAAAGAATCTGTTAAAACATAAATAGATTCAAAAAAATTCATAAAGACTATTAATTTTACTGTTGTTTCCCCCGTTTTATTATATTCGTTTGGTATTATTTAACAAACAAATCCTGACATTAATAACTTTAACATGAAAATTACAAGACTATTCAATTATTAAAAAAAAAACATTGAAAATCATTTACTGTGAGGTTTTCTTTGTCTAAAGAAAATAAAAGGCGAGGTGTTCTAAATCTTTTTAAAGAAAAGAAAAGCCTTTGGTAAGTTTAAAAAAATAGAGCAATTATAATTATTTTTCATTATGAGTTAGTTTTTAATTCGTATTTGATTTAGACCAAATTATCTTATTATTAATATGATCCCCATTCATTTTTCTAGAAAATAACCATTATAAATTCTATTGGTATGTCAACAGACCAGACATTGCCCTTGTTTCTAAATTAGCAAAATCTTTGGAAACTTTCCTTTAACCCGCATTTTTAAAACCTTTCCTGGAAACTGTGCTTTGTTAAAAATGTTAATATTTGACACTGTTTTTGTTTTTGATAAAATCCGAAATTGATTTGTCCTAATATGTTTTACATATCTTAAAAAACTAATCTTAAACAGAATTTTTTTAATTTTTTTCAAATGCTAATGTTTTTATTTTTATTTTTCGAACATTTAAAGCACTTTCTGATGTTCCATTACCACTAGAACCTATTGTCACACAATTTGAAATACAGTAAAATGTTGCTTATTTGTGTGCATTCTAATATGACAGTCTAAAAGAGAAAAAAATATTTTAATAACAAATGTTTAATTGTTATTCTGTTAAAGTTGTACTGTCTTTTAATTCTGAAAATTTTCGAGCCCTTGCAACAGCACCAAATTCTTGGAATCAAATCAATTGGAAAACGGCTTACGTTACATCTAAATTTTAGGAGGTAACTTAAAACAAGATTAGACATTTTTTACTTGAACCTGGTAAACAAAATGATGAATAAAGTCAAAAATTGTCGAAAAAAATATTCCTGGAGTTGTGGAAAAATTAACTAGTAACGAATCAAGTTACATTTTACAAGAAAATCCTGAAATTAAAATGTTCAACGATTGAAAAAGTAATGGTAAATGGTAATGGTGGAGCTGACTGATTTTAGTGTTAAAAGTGTTAGAGGTTGGCAGTGATTTTTTCAGATAATTTTACATCACCAAATTTACAACATTATTAGTTTAATCTGAAGATTAATTAACTAGTTGAATGCTTTTCTCTTTTGTACAATAAACAATTTTTTTTCAATGTTTTTTTCCTACTTTCCAAATACACATCATTCAGGAAAATTATGCCACAAAGATATCCAAATATAAGAAATACGTAGTTATTAAAAAGTCAAAATTGTATCAATAATTATTATTTGCTGCAATTGGAGTGTTAACTATCAAAAACACTTAAACTTAAATCTCGAACATCTAAAATGAAATTCAAGATTAATTCTTAAAATTTAGAAATCGTTTTTGTAATAACCTGTAATATTGTCAGAAGATGTCTCAATAATACTCCTAAATTGCTCCTAAATAAAATAATACCTCAACAAATTTTTTTTTTATTTTGTTGTTGCTGTTATTAATTAATTGTTGAATATTATTATTGTAATTATTATAATTCTTTATTAAAAAATGACAGTGGGCCGTGTCGGGTATGACACCACCGAGCTAAAAAGCGCCGACCAACCCTCTGGAAACATCTACCCCAACCTTCCCCGTGGTGAAACAACCCCTCGACCCAACATCGGGTACCAAGGACCTCCCGGTCAAGGTTACCAAGGCGGTCAAATCGGTTCGGGTTACCCTGGCCAGGCCAAACCGTACCCACAGGGTTACCCCCAACAAACCTACCCCCAACAACCCTACCCGGGTTACAACGGGTATAACAACCAGCAAGGGGGTTACCGAGGAGGGTATCCACAACAAAACGGTTACCCTAACTATAACTACAACGGCCAGTACCCGAATAATTACCAAGGGGGTTACAACCCTTATGGACAGAACAGATACGGACAGAATAGTGGAGCTTCTTCCGGCGGTTTCGTCGATTCGCTTACAAGCGCTTTGAAGAAATATGGTACGAACTTGCTCAAAGACGCTATAACCAAGCAGATTGCCGGTGGTAATAATCGTAATTAATTTTCTGTGTTACAGGGCTATTCTATATGATTGGTGCGTTTTATTATCAGAGGATTTGGGGATGATTTTGTAACGTTAACATAATTTTATGTGTTGATATTTTTTAATAAAGTTTGAAAATCCTTTGAGTGTTTCCTTGGTGAGTATTTGGTGGTAGTCTGTCACTAACTGCACAGCTGAGAATAGCCTTTTAACACAACTTCTTGCCATTTTCTATGTGTTGTGTTTTTCTAAAGTAATACAAGTAGGTACGAAATTAATTTGTATGCTAATAAGCTGCCTTCTAGCCCCTTCTCCTCATTTTCCTCCGCTTGATGTAGTAGTTTTTGTATTTATTTTGTTTGTCCGATAATAAATTAAAATACGTCCCTGCCGGAGTTTCATTTCCCCGGAATAAATTACTCACGCACTCACCTCTATTAGATTTCTTTTAATTAAAGCCAAGTGTTTGTCTGCTTTGCTTTGTTAACAGTGTAATTAAAATAATTAGATGCAACTGTGCGGTGGAGTTCTCTCTCTCCCTCGGGATGAAATTACAACTTTGGAGTTGTGCACGGACCGGACCCGGAAACGTTTCAAATTGAGTAATATTTATGAGGGTTTATTACAAGTTTACGGCAATGATCCGAAATGAAATTCTTTTATTGAAGCGGCGCTACACCGCCTTCTGCTCGCTGCTCTTTCGTTATTCTGACTTACACGCGAAAATTACTTTTTCTTCCTAACGAACTAAGTTCGGAACGTGGCGGGCGTTTTAATCAACAAGAGAGATTTTGCTGTGAACTGACCTTTATTTAGATACGGAAGGTAATATGAGTCCAATTAACAGAAGCATTGTTAAGGATTCGAGGAAGGGGGTGAAAAATGAATCATGAAGAATGGATATACTGAGCAGGTAATTAATACAACACAACGATAAGACGAACTTTGAATACACATACAAATCATTTTTTCGTTGACGATTTGTTAATGTCAGTACTAAACCTATCGTCTTCAACTTTCATAGCATAACTTGTTTATTACTTTAACGTTTAAAAATTTGATTCCTGCTTTGTAGGGCTTTACAATTAATTTATCATATACCTTCTTACTAGTCATCAAATGTAATAAATGTAACGGTCCATTAAAGTGATTACGTGGATTCTGGCGGCCCGTTTGTTGAAAAAGTTGAATTTGGTTTTGGCTTAGACTTAATTTCAAATTTTGCCACCAGAGTACAATAGTTTGCAGTCAACTAGTTTGATTATGGGCAATTAATAATCTCAACTATTAGAGGCACTCACTCGTTAACGCTCGTTCCTGCTTTAAATATTACTAATAAACAAACTACTTTAGTTTATAAAAAAACTATTAAGTAACTACTTAATTAATTAATTTAGTATGGTTTTACTATCGATTTTGAGCATTTTAAAAGGAAAAATGCCAATGGAATTTTTTTCAGCTACGAAGAAATTGTAATGAAACAACAACTAGCTTTTATTTTCGAGAAAAACTAAATATTTCGAAATTTATTTTGTATTTTTTTTCTATTTATTTTCCTATAGCGTGATTTCGGTAATCGATTTTTCCAACTCTGTCAAAAAATAAAGTCATTATAAAGATCGTTTGAAATTCAAAAAATCAGTAAAAATCAGCACGAAAGATGATTCTTTTCTTTAAATTTTTTATGAATTTTAAAACTTATAGTGTAGGCAAAAATGTTTTTCTCTGAGAGAATAAAAATTTTATAAAGGAAATAATCAATGGAAATTATTTTTTTTAATTGGACAAAACTTGCAAGAAAATAGTTCGGGCCTAAGGCATTATCTCTTTCAGAAAAATTCCAGGGGTAGAAATGATTTTTATCTTTATGGTGTTATTTCATGAATCACTTTTACTTTTTATTAAAAACAGATAATTAGAAGGACCTTTGACGGCTAAAACATTGTTAGGAAGCAATCACTACTTTACTTGTTTTTTTTATAAGAATTATTAACTGTTAAAAAATCATTGCGAAATAATTTACTAAACTAAAACACTAAAATTTGTTTCTAAAAATTCACCATTGAAGTTTTGTCGTGACAGTGATTAAACCATTTTGACTTCCAAAAATTATTAATAAACTAGTTCGCCTCTAATAGTAGTCTACTTCTTATTTTTGAAAAATATCCGCCTCAAGTCAATGGAACTAATAGAAGGATCTTTTGGCTGTTAAAACATCCTTAGAAAATATTTAATACTTTCGAGTGTTACTTATGCCCATGAAACATAATCTCTTTTAAGAAAATATGCTCGCCGCTGTTAACTATTTTTTACAATCGAAAGTCCTTTCACCAAAAAATAATTATTCCTATAAAAGTGAAGCAATGGCACAATATTTTGAAAAAACCTAAAAATTTATAAAGGGCCTAAGTAGCGATCGTCGGTTCTACAGACAAAAGTCCTTTGACTAAGCTTTATTTTCTACAAAAATCATAAAAATGTACGGATGATTCGCGAAAAAATAATTTTTCTGTAAACGAGTCAGTGTCAAAATATCTTCAATTTTTTTTTATTTATTTAAGCCGTAAGGGCGGATTTTACAATCGTCAGATAACTTTATCCTGGGGATAAATTTTAAAAAATACATTATAACAATTATAACCATTAGAAATAACTTATCCTGGGTTTATCTGACGGTTGTAAAATCCACCCCTAGAGGTAATTGTCGCTTCACTATTTTTTGCAATCTAAGGGCCTTTGGATAAGCTTTGTTTCTGTTAAATTGAAAAAAATTCTATGAATGATTCGCCAAAAAAATAAGTCGTCTAGAAATGAGTCAATGAAAAAATATACTGAGAAAACCAAAGAAGTTTTTAAAGTTCCAAGAAGTTGTTGGTTCACTTATTTTGGAAACAAAGCTTTGTATTCTGCAAAAATCAGAAAAAATTGACGGATGATTCGCAAAAAAGATTTGCTATTGAAATACATATTTTGAAAAAATCCAAAACACATGTTTATATACTATAGAATATAACATGCTACTTTTGCGTTCAAGAATGGACGTTATTTCCATTCGAGGTGCAAAAAATGTTTTTTTAAATACTGCATTGAAACTAACGCGAGAAATATCTTTTCCAAAAAATAGTCAAATTTTTTTTTGTTTTAGTTCTTTGTGTTCTAAAGCAAAAGTCATTCGTATAAGCGACAAAAAAGTCACTGTGGGTACTGAAAATTCACGAAAATTCTAATGACAAAATATACAGCGTGTTAGGGAATGGTATAACAAAAAGGTAAAAGGTAAAAAAGATTAAAGGTAGATAGAGAATGGCAAGACAAATCGATTAAGCAAATTTATATAAATCCAAAATGCATAGTTCTCCCAAAAAATCGTCCCAAATTTTGAGAACCGCTGAACTAGAATTATAAAAATTTGCGCAAATTTTAATATTATTGACAAAACAGCAGAAGTAAATTAACTCCTGGGTTCACTACGTTGTTCTTCTATTTCAATTTGTGTTTTGTTATTAAATTTTATGAAAAAAGCAAATTTTTTTTTGCCAGGACCGGGATTCGGACCTCCTGCACAAATAAACTTGTTAGCCACAATTTTTAAGAATTTCTCAACAGGGGTATTAATAACAATTTCTGAAGAAAGTACGCACATTTTGGGAAAATGATGTAAGGGTTTTTAACTCGTTTGATCATGACAAATTCACATACAAAATATTGCTAAGCCGCTCCCTAACAACCAGCATACATACGAGTATTTAAAAAAAAATCTATTACGCCATATTGGTAGCCGTTGGGAAAGCAAATACCATCTGTCTTTTTAATCTAAAATTTAAAGTCAATCGACTTTGTAATTTTATGCGTGTTATGTTGTATTCTCTAGTACTGTCAGTTTTTTATCAGTGGTGATTATCTAAAATAAAATAAAATTTGAAATAGAAGATAAAACAGCAAAGGCAGTCGAAATAATAAACCTGGGGATCAGTGCGTTCTCACAAAGGTTTCTAAACTTGGAGAAAAGTTATGTTTGAAGCATTCGGAGCAGCAATATTGTATTTTAATGCATCTCGAGGGGCCTCCGTAAATTCAGGGAGGTGGGCCCGAAAATTTGGTCGAAATTTCCGAAACCTCTCGAGGGACAGGCTGATATAATTCCCAATTTCCTTACTTTCATAAATAAAGGAGATATCATCCTTCAAACTGTTTTATTTGAAATTTTGCAGTTAATTTTCTTGGTTATTGATTAAGCGAGGAAACTCCAGCTGAAACGCCTGAATATTCAACAGTGGGATTACGAGACAATCGGAGTATATTTGCGAATCATTTTTTCCGCTAAAAGGAATAAATCTCGAGGATTCAATTGCGGCTCGGCGATAAAACACGAAATTGCACACTGGAACGAATGCAACAAAGTTGTTATATTCTCGGTAATTAACGCCACTAGTTTAATGTTTCAAACTTGGAACATAATTTGTTTTTGTTCTCACGTAACACATGTTGCTACTTAGTTCTTGTACACTCATTTAAATAAATTTACTTCAATCAAACAACACTTTGGTGGAAGTGCGAAATTTTCCCAAGACATGGACGTGACTTATCTACAATGCTCCTAAGTGACATGCAGTTTGCATTGTGCTTTAAATTTATTATCTCGAAATTTCCACACGTAAACGCATTTCGTAAAGGTGCCATAAATTCGGAAAGGGGAAAGTTTGCCTTTAAGCTTAATAAGTTAGTCACTTAAAGCCTAAAAGCTTTCTAACTACATAATTATGCCGTCGCGGTTCCAAAAAACATCAATAAAATATTGCTCGAATTTGTCCAAAACTAATGACAGGTTGATGGTATTTTCACATCCTTGGAGATTACATTCATCGTTGCAGGAAACTGTACATAAGCTACTTTCGCCCTATTTTATCACTGTAAAGTGTGCAGCAATGTAGAAAAGGAGTTGTACTTATGAGTAATTATGGTGGAGGCGCCGGGAAAATACAATTCGATCAAAAATTTATTTTAATCTACAATTTTATCACAAGGATTTCGATCGTGTTCAAAAAAAAAACTGAAGTTAAAATAACAACGTGTACAGTAATTATGCCATGCAATGGATATAATAATACTTTCATTTTAACAAAAGTAAAGTAAATAAATAAATCGTCATTGTCGACTACAATAAGGCGACTTGAGCCATTCCTGAGCGATCGAGCTCCTTCTAAAATAAGGAATCGTTGGAAATCTACATATTTCAGCAAATTTAGTGCAACGTCAAATCCTTGTTTTCAGCGAAAATAATGCATTCTGATCCATTCGCACGCTAGTTGTGAGCAAAAATCATTGAATTGTTTAATTGATTTAATTTCTCAAAATTGATTTCGTTTTCACCTAAGGAACTAAAAAATTTAAGTATTTAAAAAAATAGTTCTAAAATAGTGTCTTCAACCAAAATAAATTCAAGTAAGCCATTAACCGATTTATTTATAAAAAAAAAACTTATATCCACAAAATTAGTAATTCGACCAAAACTTTTCATTTTTAAAAACGGAATCGTTTGTTATAACTCTTCGAGTACGAGTTGTGACAGTAAAAAAAAAATAATCTCTCTTTCGTAGAAATCTTTGTTTCAAGTTTTAACATTTAAAACGGTAAGCGATCTAATATTTGCAAATGTAAAAAAGTTAATTAAGTAGGTAGGTAGAGCAGATAATTCGCTTTTTCCGTTTCTAGTTTGCACAATTGTCCCGGAGCTCAAGCATCAGCTATTAACTACGAGCTCTCACTGCTTTAGCTGATTCAAAATCACAAAAAGAAATTAATTACTGAAAAAATAAAAACAGCCAAAATATTTCTCATAAAACTGGACCAATACGATAATAATGATTAATAACAGTTCTTTTTATTACAACTGGGTAGCTATAAAATCGTGTTAATGTTTTAATTCTTTCAAAAACACGCTTGCTTACACAAAAAAAAATATAAATTGTTCTCTAGGAAATTATTTGACTAAGACTGTGGAATTAAGTTGGCAACATGGAAAAACATAGAGAGGAGAGATATTAAAATTGACTTATGGACTTTGGTTAGACATCTTATTGACCTTATGATATGAGTGTGTTAAATTACTTAGGCTGAGCAAGTTGAAGTTAATTTATTTTTAAATTGAGTTGGCAACATTGAAAAGCATAGAGAAGGAAGATATGAAAATTGTCTGGCCTTATATCCTCTGTCTCCACATTATTCAGTGCTGCCAACTTAATTTGAAAGTCACAGGTCACTTTGATTAGAAAATTAATTGAACCAGTATGGTGGTATTACGTTAAATTACTTGAGATGAGCAAATTGGTTTTAATTTTACCTTGACCTAACCTGAGAGTTTGGAATTAGGTTGGTAACACTAAGAAACATAGAAAACAAAAAAATTAAACTGGACTGCTCTTATATCTTCTGTCTCTGTATTGCCATCTTAATTTCAAACCCCAAAGGTCACTTTGATTGAAAATATTTTTGAAGTTCTAAATAGAATTAGGTTAACTTACTTAGGATAAGTTTGACCTGACCTAATCTAACCTTGAGGCTTTAAAATCAAGTTGGCAACACTGAAAAACATAAAGAAGGAAGATATGCAAATTGGTTGGTTTTATATCTTCAGTCTCTATGTTAGTCAGCGTTGCCAACTTAATTTAAGTTATAGGTCACTATGGTTACAAATCTTATTGAACTTATGATAGATTTAGTTTGAATTACTTGAGTTGAGCAAGTTGAGCTTAACTATCGCTTGGCCTGACCTTAATGGAGATTTTAAAATTAAGTTGGCAACATTAAAAAACATAGAAAAGAAATGCAGTCTCTACATTAGACAGCACCGCCATCTTAATTTCAAAATCCAGAGGTCGCTTTACTAACTTTAATTAGAAACCTATGAACTTATGATAGGATTAGGTTAAGTTACTGGTAAGGTGAATTTAATTTTGACCTGACCTGACTTGTCTCCACATTAGTCAACACTGTCAACTTAATTTCAAAGACAGAGGATACTATGATTACAAATCTTTTTAAACTTATGACAGAGTTAGGTTAAATTTCTTGGTCTGAGCAAATTACGCTTAATTTTAGAGGCTGAGAAAGTGAAATAAAGAATTGAAACAATTCATCTGAAACACATAACTGGCTGAAACATTGTCACATTAGCTGATCTTTATGATTTACAACCTTTTAAACTTTTATAACTGCTCATTTAGCAAGATTTAAGCACTTATGACCAAAATTTCAATAAGCGTCCATTTTGGTCGGCTGGCACCATCTTTGTCCGCCATAACAGAACAAAAATTCGATTTACGCGGCCCACCACGATTTCGGTCACTTAATATTAATTACGTCACAGCGGCACAGCCAACTTCTCGTCGAGCACGTAAGTGCCATTTGTCGACGACGCGTCCGGAGAGGTGCGGCGGTGAGATCTCATTTGGAGTGGGCGTGATTTATGCCGCCGTTGGCGTTCACTTGTTTTTCCCCGGCTTATATGATTTCCACGGGGACGGCCGTCCTTCAGCTGTGTTATTACTTACACAATAAAACGATTCAGAGTTGGCGAGAATTTTCATTATACCGCTAATAGATGGCGCGGTTGCTTACACAACGACCCAGGTGCCAGCTTTTACCGCATTTCCCATATCAGCCGACTTGTGCATACAGGAAATTTCACATTTCTCACTGCAACGGATTTTAATAACATTTGTCGAGGCGACAGCGCAAACAAAGAAAAATGTTAGAATATTTCAAAATAAAACTGCATTATAGACTCCCTCCGTTAACTCACTCGCGCTGCCTCCTCGTGAATTAACATTGGCAAATTGAAAATTGATTTAATCGAAGAATCGAAGAAGTGCATCAGGTATTTTATATTAAAACTTCATGCTGTTAAATTATATCTACCGCACGTGTAATGTAGATAACTGTTAGTAGTGAGCTGTGGTCATGAAGAGACAAGTAAAGAGCAACTTTTGTCGGCAGTTGATGTAATAAGAGCTTGCCGATATTTTCATCAATTTTCTGGCCGCCATCCAGACGTCTGTGTGTCACTAAGGAAAATTATGACGTCGTCATATGGAGCACGACCTACCTCAGATATCCACCCTAAATCGGGGAAATCCCGACCTGTGATGGCGGTCATTATAAGCATAAAAGTATCGTAAAATAGACCATAAAGTCAGCAGATATGAACAGTTACGTGTGCGCCCTCTAATGGACATTGTAATAAATTGCAAGTGTGCTTCCGGTGGCTCCAAATTGCTCCAGACCATTTTTAGTGCTAGTGTTTTTATAATTGAATAAAGTAGTTTATTCACACAAGAATGGAAAAAAAAGGAAATCTGCACAAACGAGGCATGTTCGAGTTTCATAACTTGTAATGAAAAGTTTTCAACTTTGAAAGAAGAGACTGAAGTCTAAGCTCACCAACTTTGTCTCCTATTCAAGAAAGAGAAATACAAAAGTGGGAGTTCTTTGTTTTGCTGACCTGCACTAGGTAATATTAGTAAACAAGCTTAGTGTTGGTATAGGTATGATGTTATATTGTTACCTCATTTCCTAATTATCCCTGTTGAGAGTACGCTAATGATTCGAGTCTGTTATTCAAAGCTACGTCGGTATACAGAACGGATAACAGTCCTAAACTAACAAGTTTAATACCTCCGCAAAATTATGTGCATTTTGATGTATTGTGCATTAGAATAATGTAATTTTATCCGAACGTACAAGCAGTTACTACATGAAAGTAGTACATGCATCATCCAGATTGTTGTCTATTTTCTATTTGAATCTCTACAAGCACATAAATTCAAACAAAAAACAAACGTCAGTAGGTGGAATATTTTAAGGGTAACAACTTTTTTAATTAAAATACGTATCTGTTATACTATTCAAAATTATTTCCGACAGGTTCAACATAGTTTTGTTAATCATTTATAGAAGCGAAGAATATTGAATAGTTTCCCATAAGCAAGGTGGATCAGATTTGTAATGTTAATTATTTTGGTTGGGCTTTTCAACATGAATAAATGAATTACAAAAATTAAAAGCGTTAAATTAAAAAAACAGACAAATGTAACCCTAATTTAATAACATTTTAAGTTCTATTTGCCAGCAGCTGACCACACTTTTGTTTCTTAGGCTTTCGTGTTTATCAAAAGTTGAAAAGCTCTTAGTTAATGTCTCACTTTTACTTATTTCGTATTGATCTTCATTTATAGACGCTGTTGTTTCTCTATTATTGTCAACTTTTAGATACTTATTTTTAAATTCTTATTTTTCTTTCTTAGAAACTTAAGTTTTGATTTTGTTTCTAATGAAAATGGCATTCCTTTCTTTCATATTTAAAATGCCAAATTTTCATGAATTCTCCAGATCTAGGGCTCTAGTTGCCCACAGTGTAAGATCTCAGATGAATTTTTTTGAAATTGGTCACTATTAACGCACTATTATATATATATATATATATATTTTTTACTTTTAGTAATGTTAACAGCAATCTTATTTTTTTTTAATTCTAATTTTTGAAGTTTCGAAAACGAATGCTGAATAATTTATCTGTCAGTGGTAGTGTTTAGAGCTTTGTCATACGAACATAAGGTATTTATTTCGTTGAATATCACATAGTACACATGACGCGATTAATCCTATGTTCAATTTTAAAGAGTCCATGTCAATGCATTTCCAACAGTTTCATAGAAACGCCAATGTTTATCAAAATAAAATCTTCACTATATTATTATCCATTAGTTTCTCTTTTGTTTTTGTTTTTTATTTCTCAAGTTTTTCTTTTTTTTTATTAATCTAGTATTATTTATAATACCATGAGATTGAAAATGTACTCGATTAGAGCAAACCTTGAAAGTGAAATATAGCTTTAGCCACACTTTTGCTGTGTAAAACCTCATATGTGCGGCCGTAAATAAACGGCTAAATTGTGGCTAAAATTTCGCAGGCACAGCTTGCTCTAATTCAGAACAATTTCATTATATTTCGTCATATCATAACATGAGATCGAAAATACAGGGTGTAAGCGAAATAAGTACATTAATTTTAAACATCAAGACAAACACTTTTTCTAGGTAACATTTTTTCAAAATCGCATTTTTTTTAAATCATTTTTTCTTCCCACAAATTGCCTGAAATTTTTTTTAAGCAATCAACATTACGTTTTAAATATAGCGTGGATATTAAAATATCTAATTTCAATTAATTAAAATAGTGATCGTATTTTCATTTTTGACAAATTAGTATCAGTCACAAGCTTCAATTCTTCTTAACAATGATCCTCTCTGACTAGAAAGTGTTCTAGGCAGAATACCCGCACACTGTCCAGGAATTCGGTTTTCTAAATGTCTCCGATCAACAATAGGTGCACTATAAAGCCTTTCTTTCTATCCATCTACATATTTTCATCAATTACTTCAACAACTACAGCTTCGTTTCCAGTTGCCACTTTTCTTATTTCTTTTAATTGTAGGCCATTTTTTTCCGAAGTTTATTTTCAACGTGTTTGAAAACTGTATTACCCCGTTTATTTTGATGTTATAAGTACGTGTATAATAAACGTGCAACCTACAAAGCATTTTTCAAATATTCTCCATAATTGAGATCTGTGTCGATCTTTTGGTCATTGCTAAACATTTTACTATACAGGGTGTCTCAGAAAAGACTTTCGCGCTTAATATCTTAGTAATTTGTCAATGGATTGTTATGAAATTTAGAATGCACATATTTTAGGAGGTGGTCTTTCAATTAGGGGCAAAAAATGACCTCAAGTTAAAAAATGAAATTTTAAAACACATTATTTTTATTTAAAATTAAGCCAAATTACCGTTGGATCATTAAACCCCGAAAAATAAATGGCCACACAAAAATTAACAAAATCGCTCGGCTGATCCAAGAAAAAAGTAAATTTTATCGTTAAAAACTTAATCCAAATTTTGATAGTAATTTGGGCAGTCACCTTTTGAAACACTTGATGAAGTATTTCTATGCGGCATTTTGTGTACCACTGAAAAAAACTCTCAAAAGTGTGCGCGCTGTCAGAAAAGTAGAATTGTTTTAATTTGGTGAAATTACTTTAAAAACCAACAACAGTGGCTGAAATTTCTGTATTGTTAAAAAAGGAATCAATATTCGCCTATGGAAAGTGTCGTTGGACTTTTTGTGAAATGTTATTTATGAAATTTAAAGTTCAAAGAATCATCAATAATTTAAAGACACAGGAAGCGTACGTGAACTAAATCTATTGAGGACAAAACACGTCACTGGAAACGAAGCAATAATTGGGGCTGTAATTCAAGCTTTTGAAGAGAATCCAGTCAGCAGTGTACGAAACATCTCCAAAGTCTTGAATGTTCAAGTGTCTAGAATTTTTCAGTTGTTGTTCAGTCTTTTACTCCTTTTTGAAAGAATTAAAGCATCCAGTACCAAAACTACATAAATCAAAAATATTGTTTTTTAACTTTGTATGGGTGAGAAATAATTGTGAAATGTTCCTTGCGTAAGAGTTACATTTCTGCGAGTAGGATTGACCAAAATTCAATGGTAGTGCTCATTTGTCTCATAGAGATCTACGCTTTTGCATCTGTACCCATGCTTAACAGTTTGTTTCTCATTTTTCTCGCCAAACAGACGTCTTCCACGAACGGTTTTTTCTGACAGCATTTTCCACTGACGATAATTTTTTTAATATAAGTTTTAAAAGGCTTAATATTTTAAAAAGGCATGTAAAAATTACGTTTTTAAGCCTTGAGTTGTTGCATTAAATGGATTTTAACCTTTATCTTCCCACATATCTGCATTTTAAATTTCATAAAAATTCGTTGACAAATATCTGAGATATCAGGCTCGAAAATCTTAGCTGAGACACCCTGTATAAGTCTCACTAAATTCAATTACAACCTCAACATTAAAACAATTAATTAAAACCAAGTATTTTACTATCCATGTAATCTATGAAAAGTAACAAAAAAAAATTTCAAGCTCTTTAGTACTCATGGACCATCTTCTGCAGGCACAGCTTGCTCTAATTGAGTATATTTTCGGTCTCATGTTATATCATCTATCTCGTACATTTTTTACTAGATTATTAGTTTAATTATAGTTATAATTATAAGACCTACGTTGCTTCACGCTAGACATTGCTTTTTAAATAAAGTTCTATTAATTTCAATTTTAATCATTTCTATCTGTGTAATCAAATATTGCACTTAATACAATTCTTAGCAAATTGATTTAAAAATATTACAATAACATTAATAACTCCGTAATTGCGATCCTTGCTACACGATTATTTCTTCGTTTTCCCCACATAAGTCCAGATTTATTCCGATGACACACTAATTAATATACCCCCAAAAATAAAAAAAAATACTTTTCAAACTCTTCTTTGCAATTTTTTGCACTTTTGCCCCTCTCGATTGGTAACTCTTGCACCCGTCTGATCTTTTTTGTTCTATTTTTTTTTGTCAAAATATTGTCCAAACGTTTCGAGTCTGTACGTGTAGTGATTGTTGGATTTTGGTTTAATTATGGAACTAAGTAAGAATCTGAGCCGTGTTGCAACTGGAAGCACCTCTAATGCGGATATTAAACTGGAGGCAATTGTAGTCGCAACAATAAAGCTCGAAGAAAAGGCAAGAACTTCAATTAGCATTTAAAGCGTCTAGTTAGGAGCCGAAATTGAAAATTAGCCGTCGTCACGACGCTTCTCTTTAATATCGGAGCTCTACGTGACAAGTAGTGGCAACTTTTCAATTTCGTCTTATTGTAGACACTTGTGTTCAGCCCTCGGATAATATTTCGGGGTGGCCGCTCCACGTCGCATCTAATTATCTGTTGGCAAAGAGAAAAAGAAAGTTGTTGTAGTTTGGTGATAACACTGAGCGTATTCCCAGTGGGTGGATGCAAAACTATTCTTTACCTTTTGGTCCATTTTCGCTATAAAACAAAAACATAATTTTAAAATTATATTTAAACTTGGGCTTTAGATATGCAGCGTCAACCTCCGCGACTCACCTTATGAATGCTAAACATTTTCTTTTTAAAAACATTCTCAGATCTGAGGAGGCCCAACTTTTTTCCTACTTTTCAAGTTTTCTTTTACGCAATAAAAATCAAGGAGTGAGTTATACGAAATGCAAAGTTCGTCGGGTTTTTTTTATAAGGCGCCCTCGCGAAGTGATTTTAAAGTACTTTAATTAGTTCCGCGATATTTTCATATTCACATCGCAACTCTGCACTGATAAAATTTTCTTGAGCTGAGGAAAATGATCTGTTCGACAACTATTTCAACTCTTTCTAATTAAATTACTAAGTTTTGATACGACTTCGCGAACAGTGTACTAAATAACTTCGCTTCTAAATAACACAATTTGTAATTGAATATACCTACAACTGAAATCACGCGAGGAATGTGAATTTCAGGAAAAAAAACAGCGAGATGCTGGAATGCTTGCAATGAAGCTGGATCGCTCTTTATTTAAAATTTGCTATATTACAAATTGGAGGATCAGGTGACATGCTTCAATATCCTTAAGGAAATAAACCAAAAAGTGAAACTTTACTTTAAACGTTAGGAAAAATCTTACTAAAAATGAAAACTTTTACGAATTTTTAACAACTATCAACTTTAAATTTAAATTTAAACGCATGGACCTCTGCCAACAAACACTCGAACTAAACATCAATTTTTGGACCAAAAATTATAAAAAATTTAGGATATACTAGTATGATTACATGCTGATAACAAGATAAGGAAGTGTTTTCTGTAATTATTTTCATTATTATCATAATGAATCGCATTCTGTAACTTATTAAATAACTATTCTGTACAAAACCATAATCATGTGTGCTCAAATATCGTAATAAACTAATTAGTTATTTTTAATTACAAGGAATTGTAGAATAAAAAAAATTAGTAGCTTTCTTAGAACTCTGCTTTTAAATTAGTTGTCCGATTGAATAAGTTACACTTATTTATTAATTATTACACAATTTATTTTATTTAATGGTTTTCCTCAATAATAGGTCCTTTATACTTTCATTTAGGATAACAACTATTTTGTTCTAATAAGTTATTCACAGCAATTTTATAATGATGATGAATATGTAGGTAGTATTTAATTCTGTTAGATTTTTTTATAAAACAGATTTTATGAGGGCGAGAACGAGATTACAAGTTTTGAGACAACCAAAAATTATTTCTTCGAACATAAAATTGACTTATTCTAAAGTTTCACACTGTTTCAAGCACTATACGGGCTGACCCAAGGGTGAGTAATCGGTCTGTAACTTTTTTATTTTTTGAAATATTCTCGTACCGTTTTCACTATCCAATAGATCGACTTAATGTCTACAAACTAAAAATATTTTTATTGTACACAAGGTGTTGTATACAGAGTGGTGAACAAAAGTTACTTTTTTTGTAATATATATGCAAATCCCACACCATTAGAAAGCTTATCAAAAATGCTATCAATACATAAAAAAATACAGGCTGTTCCATTTGAAAAAAATATTATTCAACTTTTTGTGTTTTGGCATACTCTGTATATTATCTGATAGCTTTAACTAAAAGTCGTCTATTTGCTAAAACTACAAGATATTCAAAATATTTCTGTTACAAATTTGCTGGAAAAAATTCATAGGCGATTCTGCAGTGATTTTTCGAAAATTGTTTTTTTTTGTAAGAAAAAGTTAAACAATTCCAAAACGAAAAATGATAGACTCATAATAGTTTATATAAAGTTACATTCTTTTTTTGCGTAGATTCCAATTATGCAAAAACATATAGGGTGTTCCATTAAAAAAATATAACTTTGGTTCACCACCCTGTGCATAATAAAAATATTTTTAGTTTGTGGGCTGTAAGACGATCTATCGTGTAATAACAGCATAGCAATATTTCAATTACCAAAAAAGTTATAAACCGATTACACACCCCTGA
This sequence comes from Tribolium castaneum, assembly GCF_031307605.1. Taxonomy (NCBI): domain Eukaryota; kingdom Metazoa; phylum Arthropoda; class Insecta; order Coleoptera; family Tenebrionidae; genus Tribolium; species Tribolium castaneum. The sequence continues at coordinate 10,639,448 of NC_087399.1, read as the reverse complement.
GTAAAAAATATAAATAAAAAGTGAGAACCTGTAAAAAAATCTGTAGAATATTCAGTTTAAATTAGCTATGAATAAATTTTCAACAAAAGTTTCAGAGGTTTCAGCTAATGTTTATTCCAACTTTAGTAAATATCTAGTACCCTAGAGTACTTCTCCAAAAAAAACAATTTCTTTAGTTTTTATCGTGTTTTATACTTCTTAGGACTTTTCTAACTACAAACTGCAGCTAACAAGAAATTTGTCCTAATTGTTATTAAACAAAACTGTTATAAAAATTGACAGAATAACGACAGAAAATTTTATTGGTCGTAACCTGTAAGATAATAGACTTATTAAAGAATGTGATGTAAGATTAAAACCTGGAGCAAACTTATTGTATAAGTTATTTGTTCATTTTCCTTATTTTTGTCAAACTATGTTGTATTTAGTACGAGAAAACAAATTAGTGAAAGTGTAAGAAGAAAAAACTCATATGCTTAAAAAAATAGTCATTAATTATACAAGACATTTAAGATATTATTTATCAGAGAGTGAAAAGGTTAAGATTAAGAGTGATGAAGTCACGAGTAGATAAATAATGCTTATTGCCGTCTATAGTACATTTTTTTCTATAGTTAATTTTAAAGTTTAGAAGATAAAACTTATTGTTAATCCATTAATCCCAATACAGCTTGATTCTTAAATAGAGGGACAAACTTCTACTTCTAGTATCAAATGAGTGCATGCTGGGAAAAATTTTAAAAAAATTCCTTGTGTTACCGTTTTCGAAATATATTTTTTTTAAGTTATGTTGGAGATAATGCGTACACGATTGATATGCCCGTAAGTTGTATTAGCACAGTTAGTAGAAAGCATGATATTCATTTGATGACCATATACTTGACCAGTGCAACAATAATCACTGTGTATTATATTGATATTCAAAATGAAAACAAACACATTTTATTCCAATAACTCTAATTTAAATTCATCTACGCCGTAAGTGTCACGGATTAAGGGGATTCTACCCCTGTGAAATAAAAACGTAAATTTGGTACAGATCGTCTCTACCTAACCTTGGGAAGCTGTGATAAAATTGTGTCGGTCTATTTAAAAATCACTCTGTATATGGATTCGTAAATTAAATTGAATAAAATAAATTTAAAGCATTTTGTCTGCCCTATTTTATTTTATTTACTGAAAAGTGTTGATAAAAAAATAGTTTAACATCTCCTATAGAAAAAAGTATTTTAATTCACACGCTGATTTCTGTATTATACAGGCTGGTCCACGGGTAATAAAGAGCCCGAAATTTTTTTGAAGCAACTCAATCACTTTTTAAAGGTAACGTAAGGATATTAAAATATTTGATGCTTCTTTTAGTGTGTTTTCCTCAATATTTCAAAAACTATTAAAGATAAAATTACAAAATTTGGTACAGTTGAGAACCTTTATACGCCTAATCGAGTTCGAGGGTCAAATGTATTTTTTTTTATCAGGTGGGTTCTAAACTGGGGGGCTGTAAGGTAAAAAGTACAAAAACAAAATCTTAAATTCTATAGTTTTTTATACAAAAATAATCTCTTGTGTTGTTTCGATACAACTCGCCATTTTTAAATAAAATTAATTACCAAATTTTCTAATTCTATCTGCAATGGTTTCTGAAATAGTATGGAAAGTCCTTTCAGGGCTCCCTTACGAAATATTTTTCGATATGTTTATAAAAAACTTTTTGCTTACAATTGAATGTTCTATCAACTGTTTAAATTTGTAACAGTAAAGATGGAACATCCTATACAATCTGTTACCAAAAAAAAACGTAGTAGTCGGATGTCATTTAAAAAAATACTTTTTTGAATAACTCGAAAACTAAAAAGAATATGAAAGAAATGTATTCTAAGTGACAATATTTTTCTTGACTTTGAAACTTCCCATTTCCTAATTTCAAAAATTCAAGAATTTCTCACCTTTTTGTATGTTGCTTAATAGTATACGACAATACACTTTTAAAACCAAGAGGAGAGAAAGGAAACCATCAAATTATGTAGCATTGGTGTGTATTTATCAGTTGGAGGCTGCAGTTGTGTGCGATACAGAAAAAAATACAAAATATCCCGGAACTAATAAGCCAAAATTTGTAAATCCTGGAATAAAATCCCCCACAGCCCCATATTCCATCCTGCTGGCTTTCCGTTGTAAAATCCGTCCTGCATAAACACACAATATGATGGTGGACGAGTAAATCCTGCGAGGTCATACTGCGGATATCCACGCCGGTCCTTGCAATGTTGTATATAAGCAGAAGAAGGCAATTTCCCGACTACCCATTGCAGTACAGAGGCCTACTTAGGGCCCGCTCATAAAAACAACCATAAACCGCGACGAGGAGGTCCCATAAATGCGAAATCTTAAGATAAGCGAGCCGCTTTTTACCGGTGAGTCGCATAAACAAAGCCCTTCAACGACAATTTTGTTCCGGATATATCACTCCGTTTTCTGCATTTTCCCCGGACAAGGATAATGGCCGGGAGCTAAACGGCAAAAGCAACTCTGTTTATTATTTTATTCGAGGCAAGTCGAGGTAGCTTGAAATTGAAAACAATAACGATAAAAACATTTTAAAGTTGATGACGAAATCACCAATGGTCTGAGTGAAACAAAACCAGTGGAGAAACTAAAAGTTTTGACAAGATAACAATCATTCGGATTATGGTTCGAATCAACGGGGTCGTAATCAGATTTTGCGGTTAACAAAGAGAAAAACAATTACTGAAAAAATATTTTGGAACAAAGTCAAACTCAAATTTTTAAGTTTATGAGCCGTTAACTAATTTTTTTTAAATTTGACAAAGAAAATTTTATTTAAAAATGTAGATACATTTTTAAAGGATTTTCAGGTTTACAGGTCAAATCCTTCGGGCTTTCAGTTTATTTGTGTTTGAATGTTTTAATTATTTTGTTTCAAGTTTCTTTAATTTTTTAGTAGGGATTTGGATTAGCTAGTTCGAGATTATTTGCGCATTAATTAACTGAACTGCGAATGGAGTAATTTAATTAATTCATATAAAAATCACCGAATATTAAAAATTGCTGCAATTTACCTGGAAAAACTAAAACTAAAAAAATAAACTTTGGTCATAAATCGGAAAATACGAGTTGGTATATCAATCTAATAAAGGGTGTTTCACATAACTTTACGAGGCCTGCGCCCAATGTACGAACCCAAATATACAAAAGTCACAAAACATTGTATACAAAAAATTCGCATTTAATTATTTAATTTTTGGAAACCCATAACAGTAGTTGTCAAACTAATAAGTAATGACTGGTTTATTAATAGTCATAAAATGCTATTTTCCTGAAACAGTTATCATGTGATCTTTCAAGAGACGGAATGAATATGATTCTAATCTATCTATCAACAAACTATAAACAAACTAAAGAAGACTATCCAATTTTTTTTAAGTTGTAGTCCAGTTCGTATCGGAATATGTACATAGGCTTGGCCTCGTAAAATTATGTGAAACACCCTGTATTTCTGAGTTCTGGTTCTTCAAAATCTTGAAAATTTTAATTTTTTTAGATTACGATTTTCTAGTTTTTTTTACATATTTTTAAGTTGCTCGGTTAAGGTTTTTTAAAATTTCGAATACAGTACTACTAGGCTTTTCAGTTTAATTTCGGGTGCAACTAAAATAGTTTAAGTTCTAAATCCGAATGCAACGGGTACTCATTTCAACGGATACTCAATTCTGAAAATTCACTAAGTTCTGATTGTGATTGATTTTATTAAATTTAGATTTTTAAGTTTTTTCAAGTTTATGAATGAATGCTCGACCTAAATTTTAGATTATCTACAAAATCCAGGTTGCTTAAACTACAACAATGTTTTATGTTTATTAAAATTGTTTTAAAAAAGAAAGTTTCAGTTGCAATAAACTCCTATAAAGAAGTAGTCTGAAATTGAAAAACCTAAAAAACTCACAAACGATAAACAATTAATACAAATAAACAAATCTTTGTTAAAAGTACACAAACGTCTCGAAATATGAAAAACCTATTCCTTGAGTGACAATCTTTTTAATTTAAAATGTTACATTCACCACAAATTGCAAATCTAAAAATTTCCACTGATGTGGAAATGATGAGGTAAAAAATCTCACAGATAAAAGTTTTACTTTTGCGCCTAAGCATTTTTACTTTTACGAATCTACGTAATTTGTACTTCCTCACACTAAAACGAATAAAAAACGATCTTTTACAAGGTACTGTATGAGAATACAAAGAATGTTTAACAAAGTGTAGACAGTATGTGACAGTATGTGTGGGAATATACATATACTCCCGAGAATCCACATTATGCGACACAAACAACAGCAAGGTATTAAAAAAAACTCTCTCGATCTTTATCAATTTATCTAAATACGTATGCGTCGTCGGAATACAGGTGAATTTATGTGGCTCAGCAAAATAAACGTTAAGGTTCCTCACATAAAGTATAACTTTTACTACGGCTGGATAAAATTTTGCATAAAGTATCGATACTTTAGCAGATATCAAAATACATACTTTTAATTTCCGATACTTCAATACTTGCAATACTTCGATACCTTCGATACTTGATACTTTCGAACTGTATTCGTTTATTGTTTTTTGATGGTGAATTTGTAATATAGAATCGATTTTAAACTACAAACAAACATCGTTTGAAAATATTATGTGTCATTATCACCAGGTGGAATTCTTTCTGTGCTGTTTGTTCATAAGAAAAGTCGGTATGAAAAATAGCAAGGAATAAAATACCAAAATACCAAATAGCTCCCTTACGAAATATTTTTCGATACATGCTTATAGGAAACTTCTGTCTTAAAATTGAATGTTCTATCTTCTGTTTAAATTTGTAACAATAAAAACGGAACACCCCGTATAGAAAAGTTGTTGTATGTGGTAAAATTAACACACGTATTTCTGATACACCTTGTATATACCTAAATAGAGGTATCGACCAGCCATAACATTTACTAATAATAACATAATCTACTATTTATTAATTCTCGGCCGAGTTCTCAACTATGCAATGAATGTTTTTTAGTCTAAACCTATTTAGTTTTTTCAGACTTTCTTTTAGCTTTACAGACTTATAAATTTACTTTTAGAATAATTAACTATAAGTTTATTACTACTAAAATTAGGACGTCAAGTTTTTAAATATTGATTATAAAATATAATTTTTGCTAAATCACAAATGTCACAGACTGCCTCGAATTAATACTATCAGCGTTTGTTGTAATGTAGACCACCAAAAATCGGCTAACATAAATATTTAGTATCATAAAAATGTTGATATATACCTACCTCTTTTCATAAGATCTTTAAATCTTCACCATCTTCATCGCTTTAGTTTACTATGATAATGTTATCACAAACATAGGAAAAGTTATTTGGGCTTAAAATACATTCATTTGTTGGCATTTTAAAGCAAATAAAATGTTTAACAGTTAATTTATTACAGAAATAGCGAGTGCCAAATTAGACAGCAAGAATAAATTAATTTCAAAATGTTGTAGAGTATATTAAAAAAAAACTTTACAAGTGACAAAATTTGTCACAAAGTTGTTGGTGATAAGTCTGATAAATAACTTTGTAACGTCGTATATTGTGTAATTATAATAACGTAAGTATTAGATTCAGCATCGTTGAAATATTTGATAATAAAAATTTAATTTAATAATAAAAACAGGCTGTATAAATAGTTAGATAAGTATAAATAAGTTACGGGCAAAAATAAACATCTTGCTCCAAAAATATCAAAAAAGGCAGTTCATATAGCAATTATGGAGGAAGCAACCATACATTTCGAAGATTGGCATTAATTTGTTTAAATTGAGCGCTAAGTTGCCAATTTTTTAAAATTCTCTCATTTTCGACTCTTTATTTTATTATTATACATCCAATTCACAAAAGCGCATAAAAAACGTGCTGCTTATACTGTCATGCCTCCATCCCCATGTATCACAATTTCAGCCAAAATTCAATTTTACAACAAATCGCATCGATTTTCCACCACTCAAACTCGCACCACAAACACATTTTTCCGAAATCGTGCAACACAAGGATATCGTGTATCCAAAAGTATCTTTTACGCGCAATAAAACCGATCAACCTTTTATGTATTTTGTTTTATTATTTTCTTTAGCAGCACGTGTCCCGGATCACACCGACAACTTGATACAGCATTTTTATATTGGCAGCAATGCACCACTGCTTAGTAAATCATAGTGACCCTACTTCTGCTGACATTTTTATAGACTTGTATATGAGAAAATTGATGACAACACTGCTGGAACGAACCTAGAATTTTATATAGTCCTTAGACAACAAATCATAAAGTTACGAAAAGGCTAGATGTCGCCACTTGTGGTGAGTTTAGGAAGAGAAAAAAAAACATTTGTCATATGAAAATTTATTTTCCAAATAACCAACAGACAGTTGAGATTAGTATCGTACATGGTTAAAATTGACCCACCTAAATAGAATAAAAAATTAAAATATAATGGCAGCTGACAACAGAAAAAGATTGAACGAGAACCTACTAAATAAGATAAAACACAACAAATTGGTGTAAATTTTCTTATTTAAGGCTGTTTATGAATTCACAGTCACTATAAATCCCGTGCACACGTTGAATGCACACAGGAACCAACACTTCAACCTCAATTGTCTTAGTCCAAAATGGTTGTTTCCTCTTTAATAAAGAATTCTACAATTTCTTCTTCTACGTTTTGTGGGTCGGCATCTAATTCATCGGTATCAATATCTGGAAAAAATCAAGCGTTAAAAAAACTGCAAAACAATTAGAATTAAACATTGTCACATGTTTTTGCAGTTAAATAAACTGTAACTGAACGCAAAAACATGTTTTAATTTCCCCTGAGCGTATAACTAACCACACTACAAATCAGCGTGTCAGCAAAAAATCAGGGTAACTAACAACTACAAAATCAAATTAAAACACTCACTATTTCTAAGTTGAAGTCGTCTTTGCTTATTCTCGTTATATTCCTTAATCCTTTTACTTCTGTATTCGTTAAACTCCTTCATTAAAGCGGCACGTTTTTCGATAAGTTCCTTTGAAGCTTTCGATTGTCTCATTCTGTCTTTGCTCTCAAACTGTGGATAATACTTTTTGAGGTTCTTTTTGATTTCTTTCTGCTTTTCTTCAGACAATAAAGTTGCAGGTCGTGGACGCCACAACAACTGGGCGAATTTTTCCAAATTAACACGTTTCAGGATTTTTCCTTGGAACGACCAAATCCAATAACCTGAAAAGAAAAATTCTCCGATAATGATTTTGAAATGAAAATATTTAATTCTCAAAATCGTTCACGAAGTAGACCAATTTTCAATATAAACGAAAAAGGTCCTTGTAAGTAAATTAAGTTAGATTAACTTTAAGAGGATTTAGATGAATTAAAATTTGTATGTTTTTGTGTCGGAATCTATAAAAAAAAAACATAATAACATCAACCTGAGTTATTATTTTTTTAACATTTTTTAAAATTTATACTTGTATTGTAAAATAAAGTTTTTTGCTAAATTTCAACAAAAAAGGACGAAAAATTAGTTATTCAGTGCATTTTTTAGTCTGGAACGTTTTTGTTTCACAAGGCGTTGTTTAAGATCATTCAAAAAATCGCCAAAGTGTTATTTTTGCTTTTTGATCCATAGTTTTCCTGTAATATTTTGATAAACATATCCAAAAAAAAATCCTAAATTAGATAAAAACGTCATTTTCGTGTGTTCAAAGAAATTTAGAACCATTTTCAGCAAAAACCGGAATTATTAGTTCGATAAAAAACCCAAAAAATCACCAAGTTATGTCTAAAGGAGTGTTATCTTTTTGTTTTTTAAGCATGTAAGTATATTAACCGGGCCGAAATAAGATCAAAAATGAGATTATTTTTCTGATTTCAAGTGTCAGTCAGAAACGTGATTATTTTGGGTCAAAAATTATTCGAAAAAATTGCTGAATTTCCCCTTTTTTAAGTCAATTTTTAGTTAAAATTACATTAAAGTGGCGTTAATTTTATCCTTTTTAGAAAAGAAACCACCATTTTATGTCAAAAAATGCATTACTTCTGTTTCTTAATGTTTCAGCCCATTTTAGAAAAACCCCAATTTTTTCGAAAATTTAGACATGTTTTTCAGCAATAAATGCAACAATTTCTCGAAATTGCGCCAAAAACAATTAACTTTTTTAAGGAAAAGGCTTGTGAAATTTCAACACCGCACAGTGCGGTGCCTCTTGAACAAATAAAATGTTTAACGGTAAAACAAAATTAACTTTGATTTGGCGTATTCCAGTGCTTAATTACAATTTAACAGCTCCTAAAACAAACTTGACCGATGAAATGTGTCGAGTTACCAACTTTTTTCAGGGTAACTCAGGCGCTGTTAAATGTGTCTTCGTCAAACCATGCAATGTTGTTATTTTCTGTGATCCTCTTTTGTCTGTTTTAATGAATTTGTAATTATTTTATACGAAACATAAGTGCTGTACATGTCTATTTTATCTGTAAGAACAATAAAAAATATGAAAAAACAAAAAAATCACCTACTTTTCAGATAATAATTAATAATCATACGCGCAGTTAAATAAAATCTTAGCAATGGGTGTAGCTAGAAAAGCTGAAAATATAACCCATTTTCTATAAAACACTAAAATGTGCAAGCCTTGAATTCTTTGATGAAGGATTGCATCCAGAAACACGAAAACGCGAGCACAATAGAAAATACAAAAATACAGATATACACAACACTCCATCCGATTTTACCTTTATTTCGGTCATTCCTTTTTTCTACAATGTCAGAAACTTTCATATTTGCAATAAAGGCCATTTTTTAATCAACAAGTTCTAAATGATCAAATTTTATTTAAATCTTCGATCATATCTTCACTTTTTTTTACGTAATATGAATGTTTGGCTTGTGTCTCGACTTCTTTCTCTCGTTTTTTCAGTCGTTTAAATTTTAAATCTGTTTAATTTTTTACCTCTATTATTTTATAATCTTCGATAGAAGACGCGGTTTTACTTTATTAATTGCTTAATCAATTTTCCTTAAGACATAAATATCATGATTAGGATCTTTCAAACTAATCTTTAGTTTATATGATTTTATTATTTTTTATTTTGTTTTCCGTAACCTTTAGTTATCCAATAGATGTCATGTATCCATGTTCAAGTAGAATAGTATTTGTTATGAATTTTATAATTATTAGCCTCCACTTTGTCTTGTTTCCTTTAATATAAAGGTCGTTTTATTTTAAAATTATGATTTATACTATTTTAATATAAACATTTTTGTTAAATGTTTTGAATTTTAAACATGTGACTAATTCACCTAATGATACTTTACGTAACTTGACAAAAAATTTGTCAAGTTTGTTTATTCATTATAACTTTCAGAGTACATGTAAAATAAAAAAAATTGAAAGTCAAAAACAAGACAGCAAATTTTCTAGTAAACATACCCTTCATTTGAGGAATCACAATTGAGATCATGCTTTTCAATCTTTTTAGGGTGTTCGTATTTGAAAGTGCTTTAAAAGTGCACCAAAAAGTCTCCCCTTGTTAATAAAAATTGACCTATTCAGTAATTTTCAAAATTTTCTTTTATTTTCTGAGAGCTCGTTTAGAAAAGCACCTCGAAAATAACGGATTTTGTTAATTGACCCAAAAGCTGAAAACCAAATTTGGTTAAAAATGTTATTAGTTTTTTTGATTCACGGTTCATCGTCTGTTGTGAGTTTAATTTGAGTAAGATTTAATTATTTATTAGGATAACAGACACAGTGCAATTTATTTTGGTTTATTTATTTATTGTTAAACAAAATAGTTCCCCTCCTCGTTGTTTCTGCACGAATGGTTTGCTAATTATTTATTGCCCTAAAGAAGCCCCCCTCATAAAAACTGGCAAAACGTTGGTAGTAATAAACAAAAAAACAAACAAAATATACTGCCCCTCTCTACTATGCCCCCCCCCAAAAAAAAAAACGATAATCTGGGAAAACCCCCGCAAGAATAATTCATTCAATTCAACAATACTTCAAATTACAGAGGTTCGGTATCAATTTCTAAATCAAGCTTAAAAGCCAAAAACCCACCTGTATCAACTTTGGTTTTCCAGTACGAAACGGACGTCGTGACGTATCTTCCCGTCGGATCCCACTCGACATCCGACATTTGGAAATGATCCGTCGTATTCATAACCAAAAACTCGTGCGTATCAACAAACTCCAATGATCCACCACCATTCGATCCCAACCCCGCCAAAACAATAAACTGGCCTCCGGGCGACCAAAACAGGTGATTACACGCCCTTTTCTCGAACTTTTTAAGCAGAATTGGGGCTTGTCCCACTCTCACTTCGTAAAAACTGACATTAATATTCGGCGATTCTCCATGTATGACCGCAAACTTCGATCCGACCGGTTCCCAAGCGAACGCCTGGATGGGTTCCTTACTCTCGACGCTATCCACCGGGATCTGTTTTTCCCTCATGTGGAAGATCTCGAAGTTGCAGTACATTCCGCTGTACTTCGTCTCATTTTTCTCTTTGCGAACTTTCGAGTAACGGTCGACTTTGACGCATAGATAATCGCCAGATTTTTGCCAGTGGATTTTGCAATCGGCGACGTTGAAGAGGTTCTTCTTGCGGATTTCGTTGCGGTTGGGGATTTCAAGGAGGGTTACGCTGGCTGGAACGTCTTTGTCTTCTGCCACCCAATAGGCGACGATGTTGTCGGTGGGCGACCAGCTGAAGTCGCGGATGCCGCTGATTTTGATTGATTTTTTCTCAAGGAGACCGAACGAGGGGGTTTCGTAGATGGAGAGGACGTCGTTGCCCACGCGTCCGAAGTATTTGTCGTCGTGAGACCAGCGGAAAATCGGCCATGAGGAGGGGCCTTCAGGGTTGAAAGAACGCTTTTCTTGGCCAGTTCTGCAACAATTAGTTAAGAAGTGTTTTCAAAAAATTATATAAACTCATGAGTTTAGACATTTAATTTTTTTTACTAAAAAGTCAGGTTTTAAAGTGTACACGGTTCACATTTGTAAAAAATAAGCTTAAAAATATCTGTGTGGAAATAGTATATTAGAAAACAAGTTTCATAAAACCAGTCTTGAAGCACGAATTCAGTTTTAAAGAATAAGTACTTCAAGGTTTTATGAAACGAGTTTTTTTATACTGTTTTGTGTAATTTGTCCCCATTTTGCACTTTTTGTTATTTTAATCGATTTAGGGATTTTTAAGCCAACTGGTAATGTCTCAATTTTGAAAGTGAAAAATTGACATACTTTTTTTTGTTTTATCCAAAGCTTTAACGTAATACCACATTTAACTTCAGTGCAGTTCTGCCAACCTTCGAACATAATACAAATAATATGTGCAGTGGCGGACGCGAAATTTTGGACGCCTATGACATTTCGTTGACTTAAACGTATGGAATACTCCATACCTTTCGACTACGAAGTGACAGAAGTGCTCAAAATTCCGTATCTGCTACTGTACCATTAAGTATTTAGTAAATAAAATTTGTAACTTTTTGTTTGAAAAAATTGAAAGAAACGGTAAATTTAATCAAAGATCAGGTTAGTTATGCCAATGATTTATTATTATTTAAATACAGAGTGTTAGGTAATGGCTTAGCAAAAATTTAAAGATTTATGTAAATTTATGTAAATCAAAAATGCATGGTTTTTCAAAGAATTTGTTCTGAACTTTTGTTCTCAAAATTTGAGAACCGCTGAACTAGAATTATAAAATTTAGCGTAAATTCTAATAATATTGGCAAAACAGCTGAGCTAAAATAACTTGTTGGTTCACTACGTTATTCTTCTATTTCAATTTGTGTTTTGTTACTAAAGTTTACGAAAAAATATTTTTTTTGCCAAGACCGGGATTCGAACCTTCCGCACAAATGAAAATGTTGCCTTATTTAATGAAAAAAAAAAATATAATAATAACCGCTAATAAACTACCATAAGCCCAGTGGCTCTCAACAGGTGGGTTAATATTTTTTTTTTAAAGAAAGTACGCACCTTTTGGAAAAATTATATAAGGGTTTTTAACTCGTCTGATCATGACAAATTCACTTACACAATATTGCTAAGCCATTCCCTAACACCCTCTACATAGAGGGTCTAAAGTACAGCATTTCCGTCAAATATAACAGACGTAACCAGGGTATACATAAGTGTTAAATTAAAATCAGATTAAAAAAAATTAATAAATATCCATTTCCAATATTTGGATTCCCATTTGAAGACTGTTAAAAAATTCAACAGTTCTATTTTTACCGGAAAACAACCCTAAATTTCGTAAAAAACATTGTGACTTGATGAAAACCTTAGCAAAAAAGTTTGTTTCGTTTAAAACTACACAGAAAAAACCTCTAGTTTTGACCAATTTATTTTTTTGTTAAAAAACAGTGAACAAAATTTTCATGAGGAATTTTGAGCATATTGTATATGAATTGCCTATGTAATAGTACATTTTTATAGAACTTTGTTTATTTTTTTTCCAACCCTTAAACCAAGGTTACAAACAATGTTTAAAATAAAATAATAACTAATTTCTGAGGAGGAGGATCTAATTGAGGGATCTAGTTTCAAAGTGTACATCCTGCTGGTTTATTTTAGAATACGAGAAAAACTCGTCACATTGAAAAAATGTTTAAAAAATAAATAAATAATACCGACAATTGTGTGAGTTCATATTATCATCTAGAGAAACAAATAAATTCAAAGTTAAAAATAGGTTTTATGCAAAAAAAAAAACTAAACTGACAATTCATTAACACTTTTCCTCTACAGGTGTCTCAAAATTGGCGAATTCTCAGTTCAAAGCATTGTAGAAATCATTTCAGTAATCCAAATATATAAAAAAAAATTAAGATTGGGGGCATCCCCACAAAGATACACTGGTTTGGAAAATCACTCTTAGAATTGCGTTTCGTTCAATTGCATGCTAAAAGTTTCAGTATTTATTGGAAAAAAAAAACCCTGAAGGTATCAATACTAACCTAAGTATCGTTGGTATTGAGGTACCGGAAGAATCGAGGTATTGAAAATATCGTAGTATCAAGGTATTGACAGTTTTATGGTATCAGCTCTGGTATCAGTGAATCTAATTTTTTTACTGAATTATTGAAGTGTTGGCTTTTTTCTAATATATGCCATAGAAATGGATACATTTTATTCTGCGATTCTTTACAACACATAGACAGTCGGAAATTATGATACAGAATGTGTCTAATCATTTTTAAAATGCTTTCCCGAATTTTTTTCGTTTTATATTTTTATACAATCGCACAGTATTTTATGGTAGCATTTTAACAACTTTTGAAGGCATTTATTTATTATTTAATATTTACACTGATCTTTACATATGGTAACAATCTGAACTAAAATTAATTCACTCCTACTTTCTCTTCCAAACTAGTTTTGTAAATTTAATTAATTTCAGAGGACAAATTATAATTTTTTTCCTTTTTCTAAAATGCATTATTAAAAATTTAGTTCATTTAATATAAGTTTTTATAGAGTCAAAGTATCAACCATAATTAAATTATTTCCAATTTGCATGATTTTCTGACGTTTCAATTATAAAGAATACACTAAAAAACACCGTAAACTATAACAGGAAGATGAGCAATATTTTACGTAGATCTTTATGTAAATATTCAACGAGCAGCAAATATTCGAAGTTTAAAATTTATGAAACGCTCCTTCATACACAACCGTAACATAAATTACACTAACAGAAAGTTATCGCACTAGACTCGTTAAACGTAAAAATAACACACAAGTGCGGTAAATCACGTAGAAGAATGTCAAGTATTTCAAAATAATCACTAAACAAAATACAGGGCGTTTTTCCGTAAACTATTTACCTTACGAAAAAATAATACTAGTATAAGCAAGTACGCTGAAATTTTATTTTCTGGCCAATTTCGCAAAAAAAAAACACCCAATCAGAAACAATACCACATTGAATCAAGTAATTTTTTAAAGCATAACCTTTAACCAAAATAATCAAAAACTCGAAAAGTAAAAAAAAATTCAAAAATGACCACATTGTTAATAGACTTGATAATGTGCTAACTATTTTTTCGTAAAGTAGAAATATTAGAAAAAAACGTTTGGTTTTATACTTTGCCGGACAGAGTATGTAACTTACATTATTTTTTTTATGATTTGGTCATGTCATACAAAAAATACAAAGAAAGTTTATTCAAAATACCAAATGTTTAACGACAAATTAAGATAATAAATGTGATAAAAATTACCTTATATCCCAAATAATGATCCCTTTCTGTTGCGGATGCTGCGGATCTCCCTGAGGCGAGTACGTCACCAAATACTTCTCGCACGGCGAAAAATCAATAAATTGTGCATTGGCATGGGCATACCTTTTGTATTGGCTAAACTTCTGACCCACCCATAACGCGATACCTTGCTTATGGAAAGTGGCTAAATACGTACCTAACGGAGACCACTTGATATAAGCATGTGTCCAAGCCTATCCCAAAAAAAAATCATAATCATAAAAAACCAACCCAAAACGATTAAAAAAATTACATGTCTCTCCTCAAGTAAGGAAGGATCAGGCTGCGTATTTTGCCAAATTTGAACCGACTGTCCCTGTCCCAAAACCACGGCAAATTGGTCGTAAGCATCAGGCTCGAGCAAATAGTGGTGGACGTCCCCCTGGCCCTCGTAGGGCTGCGGCTTCGGGGGGTCCCACTCCTCCGGAATCGCCTCATATTTGGTAAAGTCAGTGAAGAGATTGACTTGGAAAGTGTGCTGCTTATCAAGCTTGAAATTATTGGTGAGCTTCACGGCTTCAGCTGCGTTGACTGGAGAGGAGTATTCCAGGAAAATGTAGCCTTTGGTGTGACCGTTTTCGGTCACTGGATAGTACTCATTGACTATGGATCCGAACTTGACGAAAATCTTATTAATGACGGATTTCAATTTCTCGATACGGTCGGGGCCCACTTGCGGGACACCGTCGACCACAATCACGCTCTCAACACCGTCAGTCTCCTTCGGCTTCTGCTTCAAAATATCGGCCAGGAGCTCTGAAACGACAAACCTAACCTCACTTTCGCGACCGCATATGTTGCAATCCAGGCGAGATATTTGATGCGAAAATGCTAAAACGTGGCTACGGTTTGCCAAATCCAACAAAAATTAATTGTTTGAGTGGACAGTTTTACGAAAAATGAGGGTTGAAAATGAAGTGACAGCATGGTTATGCCCGCATTTTGAATGAGCGTTTTTGGGGAAATACCTTCATCGGTGATGTTGTCGACGTATCCCTCGGGATCGCTGAAGTTTGGTTCATCATCGTTGGACGATAAATCGCTCTCGTTCTTCGTATTATTCCCGTTAAGGCTGTTTTTGTCGTCCACTTTCTTTTTCGCCATTTTGACACGCGTGAGGGTCGACCGGTAAAGAAGGACGCGCGGGAATAAAATGTCACAGTTTTGTAAGGCGCCAGAAATGAATTTAATGGAGAAAAACCACTTTTGGGCCCTTTCCAAGTATGGACTTGACTGCTGTGTCCTTAAAACTCATTTGTATGTTGCTAATTGGGTTAATAAATGATTAATGAATTAACGTAAGAAGTGTTGTAAAAATTGTAGAAGTTGTAAGCCTTGTCATTGGCCGTTTCAGGACGGCCATCATAATTATGTCAGAAAACCAATCATTTTCGATTTTTTGATTCATTCAAAAATTTAATTCATTGGTGTAATTGGTCCATTTGAGGTCGGCCATTAAAATAATGTGCAAAACCAATCACTTCAGAGTTTTGATTCATTCAAAAATTTGGTGCAGTTAATTGATGATTAATTCAGTGTTCTTTTTTCTTGATTTCGTGTAAATTATTATTTTTACATTAGTTAGGGCCGCTTTTACAATAGTCCAAGAAGAATAAATTTATTACGGGAATAAATTTTCAAAAATACATTGTTGAAACAATTGTAACTGTGTAATTTGGTACTAATTAAGTATACCACGAATAATTTGTTTACCCGAAGTTTATCTAAGGATAGTGAAAAATAATTAAATATGATATTTATTAACATAACTTTTCGCCAATAAAGTTGTAACCAGCAATACCTATATAATACATACACTTAAATTGGGTAGTAACAAAGCGATCAGTAATAAATGTAATTTTGATCAACAAAAAATAATAAATAATCAGTATTTAATTAATTTTTGCACAATAAAAAATTAAAGTAGTCGGTATAATATAATATTTTCCATTTAAAAAATTTAAGTGACACGTAAACTACGCACAGTATTTTATTAAAATTTGTTCGGTTTTCGGTATAAAGTCAACCTATTTTCAACCGCAATTCGGTACAAGAATCTTATTTTTTAATCTCTTGTCTTGCCTTACATTAAAAATTACAGTGATGGTTTGACTTTTATGCAAGATATTGCCAATCGCACACTTTAAGTGGTTAAGAAATTTGTACCAAAGTAACAAAATTTTGGTTTTACTGTGACCAGAACAATCTTCTGACTTAATACTTATTGAATAAGTCTAGAACACTCTCAAAATAAGAGTTTTATGGACAAATGTTTCACAAAAAAATTATCAGGAATTATTCGCAGCTCCAAATACAGCACGGCAAGAACTCTGTCAACAAGAACTAGACAAGAGTGTCACGGTTACACTCTGTATTAGTGACCAAAAATATTATTCTAATTTTGATTTTATTAATTGTAAAAACGTCACACAAGATCAAGTTATAAATAACAGTTTTTATTTTTGTTTTTCTTTAATTGAAACAACGGCGAACAGTCATTTTCATGGCGTTTTTTTAAACTTACGCTAATATAAATAACAATTCGTTTAAAAAAATGCCAAATATGTTAATTATAACTTCATTATTAAAAAAAATTACTAATATTCCCAGACTTTTTTGGAGTGTGTATTACAGGTTTAATGTATTTTTTCTAAAAAAAAAATATTGAAGACAAATCTTTTAATCTGGATTGTTTCCTCTATTTCTCTCTGGAGAAATAACCACGATCAATACGCACTAGTCAATTAATTTGAAACTTTTAAACCCCAAAATCCTAATTTTGTTTATGAGGCGTATCTTCACAACAGCAAATTATAACAAACTGAATAAAACTAAACGGCACTACAATAATTGTGTAAAGATATGAACCAGAGTTGGGCATAATCAGATTACAATGTAATTAAATTAATAATTCAATTACTGATTATTCTAATTACAATGTAATCTGATTATTTTGTATTCAATTACATTGTAATTACAATTACTTTTTATTAGCTGTAACAAATTACATATTAATTCAATTGAAAATTAATCGATTACTTTGTTATTAATTACATTATGACAGATTATTTTAGAAAACCATTTCCTTAGAAGGTTAAATGGAGTATTTAGGTTTGAATTCCAGAAAATCTATTAAATATAGATACACCATAAAATTGTTAATAGGATCTTTGCTGAAAAATTAAGAAAAATTAAAAATTTCACTCTGAAGGGAGGGGTTAAAAATTGTATAAAAATTGGTAATTATGTTTTGAGAAAATAATTTTAAACAAAACGTTTTAGCAACAGTTTTGAGTATTCGTAACTTTGTTAGGTATTATTATTTAAGTATAATAAGACAAAATTTTATTTGTGCTGTGTGGAAATATTACAGCTCCTAAGTTTTTGCGCTATAAATATTTTTATGTTTTACGATCTCAGATTAGCGATTTTCTAGAATATTGGACAGCTAATTTAATAAGACATCTTTTCAAAAACTAAATAATATTTATACTTAATTATTTTAATGCAATTAAATACTGCAGTTTTTGAAAGTAAGTAGGTAATTAATAATTATACAATATTTTTTGTTTCGAAATGATTAATTGGAGATTTCAGAAGCCAATCAGTGTAAGTCAAGTAATAGCAAAAACACGTTATTTAAATTATAAAAAATTGTTTTTAGAAAAGTATAACAAAACTTGTAAAACTGAAAAGCAAAATTATGATCGAAAGATTTACATTGCTCTTTCAACTATTTTTTTTTGGAATTTTAATTGTGATAAAGTTTTTTTTAGTTAGATATTTATTTTTTTTAATTATAATTTTTTGCGTTCATAGTTCATACATATGGAAGGTTAAGTAATATATTATCTTTGTCGTAAATATTACGGTTTTTAACAATGTTATAATTTGATTTATTTAGGTTTTTAGTCAATATTTTAGTAGTGGAATATGTTTTTAACAATTAAGTACTACAGACTGATCCAGAAATACTGAGTCTTTTGGCAACAGATTTGAATTTTTCTTCATAATTTGATTTTTCTTCATAATTTGTAACACTGAACCGGATTCGGTTTTCTTTAACATTTATTTGAGGTACAACCCCACAAGATTGTTAAATTGTTGTTAACTAGAAAAGTACTCTGATGGTATTCTTTATTTTATTTCTTTTTATTTATTTTCTTTTTATTGCCAACAGAATCATCAGTCTGCATTAATACTGCTACTTTAAAAAAAAATATTTTGATAGTACTTAAGTCAAATAAACAAATTTATTTACATAAAAAATTGTCTGGTTTTGTTATTTACAATAAATCGAAAAAATATTTTATTGATTTAACGCAACCAGTAATACGCAGCTTGGTAGAATGATTATTCTTTAATCTTTAATAAATTCAAGCATTATGAGCTTTTTTATATAAACAATAGCGTGTGAAGAAAAATAATTTTAATTAAAAATGCTCAAAAACGAGTCATTTCTGGTGCTGCTAGTTTGCCCACTTTACTCAAGTTGCCATAAACGTAAATTGCACTTCTTCTGAATTAAAAGGTCAACAAGCTTTATCATCAATAAACCTTTAGTCACTATGAAACCACATCCATAATATTACATTTGTAACATTTCTTTAATTTTTCATACCATTAACTTCCTTGTCACGAAACCATTACCCTCGACAAAAAGCTATCCCAAAATAGAAACATTTTACGGCAAGCTACAATGAATAGGTAAGTAATTATGTACCTAAGATCTCCTACTGCGTACTTTTGCTATCGATTAAGTGACATCATCCCTTGTATTAATAAATTAATTAGGTTTTTATGGGGTTATTGAGAATAATTAAAGTGCGTCGACCTCGCATTTGACCAACAATTCGTTTCCAGTTTCTGAATTCAAATTAGAAAGAACAAACCAACCCTAAATCAATTCCCCCTACAAAAGTTCCTTGACCCCAAAGCTGTGCATTTAACAAAATTGTCATATTTTAAGGAGCGGCCGCACCGTTGCTCATTGCATAATAAAATCGAAATTGCCTTTTTCTTTACCAAACACATATAAAACAACATACGCTACTGTTAAATTTTGGCCCAATTGAGCTCGCGTGGTGACCCTTTCGACGGTCATGGGTTGCCCCATCACAGGTAAATTAATGCGCTGCTCAGGCTAGCATGAAATGTCGATTGTAACTCTGTCCATGTAGGTGTGTTGTGGTTAAGAAATAGGTGGGATAGAGTCAAACTTGAAGCTCCTTTATATTTCTTCAACCTGTTCTGTATTGACCATAAAGTGAAGCGATTCGCGCTCCGTGGTTTAATCCGGGCGGTGGTGCTTAAAACGTATTTTCCGCCTTATCAACGGCCCCCAAAATGTAAGTAGTGAACTGATTGCATTTTTATCAATTTTGCACAATTGCAATCGCATGTGGAATAATTATTACGCCTCCGGAGTGTTAAGTCAGGATTATTTTTAAAACCGGTGCCAGTGCTTACATTTTTCGTCAAAGATCAACTTCGACTTTTACCTATTCTTGATGGATTTCTTTTTGATGACGTTTCATGGTTGTGCAAGTGTTGACGAGAGTTGATCTCGACTAGGAAACGGTTTTTTTTCAAAACAAGTCACGAGATTGCAACCGAATAACAATAGGTTCTAATCAATTGCGCTCAAATCAAAAATTCCGGAAAGTTGGGCTCTTTTTTGATATTTTTTGTCGCTTTAACCGAAATTTCCGCGAGTTCATTCAACCAAGATTTGGCGGTTTTTTGAAGTAATCGCATACCTTTAACAGCCTTATTAGCATAACTGTGTACGTTAGAACGTAACGAACTTTTGGGAGGAATCGATCGAATTGAATTAATATTAGATGTGAGGTCAGTATCTTTTCTAAAATTCTTATTAGGAGAGGTGAAGGTAATGTGTATTTTGGTTGATGTTTTCACCTCTCATTTACACCAAATTAATCTTCTATTAACACTTTTGAAAAGTTTCTTCGTGGTGAACATTACTTGCATGATGCAGATTTTTTTAATTTTTATAATTATTTTGATCTTGTGTATTTTTTACTAATTACCTTTGTTTGTTAGTTTAACGTTTATGGTGTCCTTGCACAGGTTAATCTCATTTATGTTGTTTTATTCGTGATAGGTACACTTAATCAACAATAGTTTTATAACTCGAAAAGTTATCGCAATTCTAAATTTACATTTGTGACTACTATAAGTTAGTGATTTCAGACTGATTCACTTTTAAACAAACGCAAAAATAAAAATTAGATTGGTTGAATTATGAATTCTAAAATATTTTAATAATTAATAAAGACCTTGGAGTGTGCAAATATTTGCTTGATACGGGTATGCATTTTTATTTTTTGGTTGTTTATGTCAAAGCAATTATACCTAATAACAGCCAATTACAATAGGCTGTGTCTAATGATGCTGAACAAATTTAAAATTTTCTAAGTTTTAACAGTTTTAAGAAAGACGAAACATTTAAAGAATAGTAATAAATAATATTGTTTTTCGAGCTAATTATTTATTGTCTATGCCAGATTTATTTATTTGAAATTTTAATAATGAGAAAGTTTTTTATTTGAATCAGGTATTCATTTTTTTCTAAAATGATAATTTATTGCGTTCACACATTTGAAATGTTTACGTATTTGTAATGTGAATGGTACAGTATGCATCAATTTAATATTTTCACTTCAATGTTTAGAGTCAATGATTAGGTACTTGGTAAAAAAAATTCTTTGAAATAATTTATAGATACGAGAAGATTCAAAAATTTAAAACCGGCTCCTGTGTAGTGATGTTAGCCATTTTTATGACAAAAAATTAAATGAGTTTTTTTTCAAAATATAGTCCACCAATCTCATGCTGTACAGAATATTTAACAAATTAGTAAATTCGACAATTCTTCAAAGCAGAAAACATTGGAAGCAAAAGACCAACAAAGAAGATGGATGCTATGGAAAAAAATTACATTTACTTGCTTGTAAAAAATTTGGAGTCACTTTGTGCACAGCACTTTTAAATTTCTTTGTAATTTTGAACATTGAAATACTGCAACTGCAAATCAGTGATTAATTCGTAGTATTATTTGTATTATTGTAAATGGATGCTTCAGAAGTAATTGAACGAAGAAAACCTATGACTTTAAAGTTACCTTTGTGGAATACCAGTATATGTATAAAAGTAATGTAGTCTCAACATATTTTTGCAATAATTTATTTAGGTAATACTGAAGAAGGTGTATTCTCTCTCCCATCAATACAACGACGTCTATCTTATTTTACCTTTATGTCACACCTTTTTTAACTTTTAAATACCTAACAATAGCAAATTATAGAATGAGTGCCATTTCTCACAGCTAGTTTTTATCAGAGAAGATTCAGTTACAGAGTTGCATACAGTCATTGTTTGTATTTTTTTACTTTCGAGGCCGAGGGCAAATAATTTTGAAAAAACAAATTTAATTTTTTTTTGTTTTTTAGTATTCTTGGTTTTAAAAGTTCTGTTGTTTATAAGCTTACTTTTTTCTGTTGATTTTACTCAGATGCCACTTTTATAAGTATTATATAGTAAAAGAATTAAAATTATTTTTATTCACGAAAAGAAGATGTTTTTACAATGTGTTCAAAAATGTTTGTTCATCAAGTCCCCTATGAACTTTGAACGTAATGTGCCGCTTAATTTAAATTGTGAATGACATCAAAGTAACAGATCTGTTAAAATAATGTAAACAGGCGTCGAATCTAAAAACAAAAAAATACACAACAAATGTCACGAAAATATAAAACACAAATAAAGACAAACTCTAAATATAAAACAATTTTGTCGAAAAAAACAAAAAAGTGAGTAAAAAAACTACTTCAAAGATTTGACAGAGACAACACTATTTAAACTAGAGTAGTCATTTGAACGAAGCGGCACACTGAATTTGAATTCTATAGTCGACATGATAAACAATCATTTTTGAACACATTGTATAATATATACACTGATGTTTTTATTTTACTGAACATTGAATAACACACATAACACTATTAAGTATATTATCACATATGTTTACTTTTAAAAAGTCTATGTTATTTTTATTCAATTTTGACGATATTTTATACACAAAATAGAATAATATTCAAATCACACTAACCAGTCTAGAAGAATCATGGACGCTACGTGAAACATTTTTCTGAATTTCATTTACTAAGTGAATAGAATCCATAAAATTTTACTAGTGAATCATTACCAGTTTGTGATTGTTGTTATGGAGTTAATAAAATTATTGTTTGATATTAATATTTTTATTCTGAAATGTATAAGTATTTATTTTATACCGCGTTAATAAAATAGAGACGGTTGTTGCACGAGTACATTTCAAACCGTTACAAAGACTCTTTGTTAGGAAGATCCCACGTTTTACCAAATCTGTTTAGCGTTTTTTGAACTCATTACTTTGCGTAAAGTAACCAAAATTTAGTAGCCTTCATAATTTAAAATTGACTAATGCTCTGAGCGTACAAATTTCGATAAAAAAAATTGCAAGTTTGGACAAATTCGCAAAATTCCATGTTAATACCTAAGGCCAAAAAGTTTACAAAGTTGTTCGACTATAATACATATTAGGTTTTCAATTAGAAGTAAATATAGAAAGCAAGTATGTATTTGTCAGAACAGGTAAATCTAAGAAACAAAACTGTGACTTTTATTTCGAATAAAATTATCTTTTCACTTAATAATTTGACAGTCAAACAGTTATAGGTTATAGGTACAGGACTATACTTAATGACGAAGCAGGTTTTATATTACATTTTATTATATTTGTACTTATTATTGTACCTAAACCTAATTCCAAATTCTATATTCCGTTTTTGGATGTCTCTCTTTGTCGATACATATCTTGGAATTAGTAAACTTTTACATGACGACAGCACACTAGACAGCCTACATTTTAGATTTTTTTTAAATTCTGAAATCATTTAACCAAAAAAACTTATATACATTTTTGCAAGCAAAAGCTATTTTTTCATTTATTATTGAGAAATATTATTTTTGAAAACTTAAAAAAAATATTAAATGAAACTTCACCTTTGGACTTTACCTAAAACGAAAAGATAATTAAAGTGCCAATTTAAGCCTACTTGACATGTTCTTTTAGATTGTGAACACCCCATATTTTTAATTAGAAATGGCAATATTACCTATGTAGGTAGGTATTTAATGTGCAATTTGTTTTCAAGTGTCAGGTAACACTGATATTTTTACCTGTAAATGATATCGAATGCAAACATGACAAAAAATTCTTATTCTGCTACGCAAAGCAATCTTTTTCTAATTTTAATCAGCTTAGTTTTAAAATCAAAACACCTGAGGTAAATACTTAGTTCTTACTTTCATTTTGCAAAATCTCGCTTAATACGCTCTACTGAGAATATTTTTCTTTTAAATATTCATCAATCATCACACGTTATAATGGAAACTCGAAATAGATTAAGAGCATTAAATCCCAGAATATGTATTTTATTTTATTCAACGTTACACGTGTTTCGCGGATTAACTTGGCATCATCAGGAAAATAACAAATGAATAAAAAGTTGGGTAGGCATTTCCTTTTCTATTTTTTGTGTTCCACGTTATCCGTTTTAAATTTTTAATAACAACTGATTTCAATTTACAAATTCTGTGATGTGGAAAGATGTTATTTCCAATGGGATTTTTGAATTTTGTCGGAAAAATTATTACTATAACAAACCATTCTACTTCTAGCCGTGAGTCATCGCTAATAACTAATAAGTCAAACTTAAAATACAAACACTTTCGCATAATAGATATTATGTTTCACCGATTTGACCTATGATGAATACCTGTCGATTGTTTTTCTGATTCAGAAATAAATAATGAATCAACCCCTTTTGACTTTGATGCTTCTAAACCTTTTCACTCCGTAATTTCTTTATCGACATGCTCTTGAACTTTCGCCCAATCAAAAATGAATAGAAACACAAGCAATCCACTATAAAAATTTTATTACAAAAATTATTACACCATTATTGTTATATACACATCATTTTACGAGCCATCTTATAAATAAACAATGAACACCTGACGTGGAGATTAACCTAGAACTCGAGAATATGCAAAACTCTTCAACTGAACATCTTTTCGGCACAATAGTGCGGGAATTGCACCCCTTGTAGCAAAAGATCGGCGATTTCCTGCACAAGCAGCGAGTATTGAATCAGGTGTTGCGGAGCGCAGAGTTTACTTACGGTTAACGGTTTTATACAGACGCTTAGCGGATGGACAATGATGTAGAAACCGGCGCAGATTGCCGCCACCCAAAACGAGATGAAGATCAACACCAGGAGCCACAAGATCAGATTGATGGGATTGGCCATCTGGCAAAGTTTCAAATAAAAGCGCAAAAAACAGCGGTTAACTCACCTTGAGATTGGATGTATGCGGCTGTTCGTAAAGACGATTTCAAATGACTGAGAAACTGGGCGTAACTGACGATGTTTACGAATGGAATAAACTTTCCTACTTCGGAACAGTGTAGGCAGTACCGTAAGTTATTTAAAGGTACGACCTATTTTTATTTACTACGCGTTGGTCTATCGGCGTCTCGTTCCAACAGTCTCCGACTTGATTTATAAACTCATATTTACTCGTTTTAAACACGCCGAGATAAGAAGTTTTTCGAAGATTTGGCCACAGAAGTGGGGCGAAATTTTGCGCTAGTGCCTTTTTTGGCGTTCAAGACAGTGCAACTTTCCCATATTTCGCAATTATTGCCTCAGTAATTTAATTATGACTATTGGTTTCTCTGTTTGTTTTTCCATTTAGTTAGTGTTTTTGAACTTTCCAGTAGTTTTTGACTATTGACACGTTTAATCTTTTCCAAATATGTTGGGGTTGATTACGGGTCTTTGATGCCTCCGAAAAAGTCAAAGTTTTGTTTCTATGTTATGCAAATATAGAATTTGGACAATTTATCGTTTGTTGTTTGGTTAATTATCGGTATTGTAAATGTCATTAAAACACATTTTTTCGATAAGATTACGATTACTTACGTATCAAAGTGACGTTGTGTCGAACAATATGGAGTGTTTGATTAAAGTCAAAAATCATTTTGTGAGCAAATAGTTGATTAAAACTATTGGAATTTAGTTATCTTGATAATCGCCAAAATTCTTAGAAATATTTAAACTTGGATTTTGTATAGAATTACAAAAATAATTAAAGGGGAAACAAAGTATTTATTCAGGAAATGAGTGAATCAGGGTGTTGCTTCGTTTTATATTTCCTGTATTTTTGATAAAAATAACACACAGTACAAGTAAGTGCAATAAGTGTTGTATGGAGTGTTATGTATGAGTCTTCAATTATTACAATTAAAAATAATCAGTTTTACTTTCTTGTCTATTTTAACCTGCTCATTCATATTAAACACCTGGATTGTTTGTTGAAAGCTAATTAAAGTAATTGAGACTGTATTTTTTTGTTAGACAACTAAAAACAAGAATGTGGAAGGTCAAGAATATCATTAAGAAACAAATTTATCTCAGCAACGTTTATGTGACCCTGGCCATCAAATTTTGTAATAAAATGTGATTAAATATGCTGCAGAAAACGGGCCTTTAATTTTAGATAGAATTTAGAAAAAAATATTTTTGTTGTGTGAGTGATAGTGATATATCTGAAAAAAATAATTAAATTAAAATATCCTAAAATAAAAAAACAGCAAATTAGGTGCATATTATGATTTAGGTTTTTATCGTTTCTTGTCAGTTAATAACATAACATTTTTCTGTATCGTTTGATTAGTGCAATGGTATAAAATATTCGCAATCTGCAGGCAGCAGCACATCGTCTAACACCCTATTATTTTGCGGTAGAGAAAATAAGTATGTATGGTGCATGCTTATGCATACTGTTAGTGTTGTAATCGGAATTAATAAAAGGAATAAAAGAAAATTGCCTTCGGCTGTACGTTGAAGCTGACGACACGACAACAAAATTTTTCAAAGGTTCAAATTTAAAGTTTTATTCTTTGTACGAGTATTATATATTATAACTTTGAAATGTATACTATTAATTACTATTAACTATTTGAATTAAAAAAAAACGAATAAAGGAATGAAGGATGTGATATCCTTTAAAAAAATGTTGGGCGATTTATGAAAAGTTAGGTAATTAAAATGTGGTCGAAACAAAATTTTCGTTTGCGATTAGTTTAATTTTGAATTGATTTTTTATTCGTTTTTTATGAATCAGTTTGTGGTAAAAGCCATGTTCATTTAATTGGAAGTTATAGGAAACAACTCATTTCACAATTATTTCTATTTGCAACTTGTTACCGGAAAACACCTTTACTTTATTCCATGGCTTTTTGGACGCAAAAAAGGCAATGTTTTTCTTTTTTAAATTATTGAAGTTTAATTTATTTTTTCAAAAGTTTTCGAAAAATCTACTACTAAGTAGCTATATCATGGCCACTACTAGGGTGTCATTAATGTTACTGGACTTTTTGTTGCAACTTTTCAACAAAAAATTGCCTAAAACAATTACTCATAAATGTATTCAAGAAATCAGCCGCAATTATAAAATTACTTACTAGTTTTAAGAAATCTGTTATCTGTTCTTGATATATTTTATTATCATAGAAATTATATTTGCAACTACATCACTCCGCCAAATCTTGATTTTCAAAGACTATTTTAAAATTTTCGTGTTAATTCAACTAAGACTGAAAACCTATTGCACTAGGGACATTACAAAGAGTTCTAATCTCCTATATTGTACTGATATTGTTTCAATTATTTCAATCTCAGATCTATTTCTAGGACTTCAAATAACAGTCTTCTTACAGATTCTGGGTTTATATATTTAAAATCTTAAAAAATACGGATTAATAGTTTAATTGTTTAATTTTTGTAAGTGCATTAGATTCTGAAAATTGCGCAGAATCTCGGATCCACTTTTGAGGAGGAACTGTTGCTTGACAAGTCGTCAATATCAGATTCTCAGTTGATTGGGTTCATCTAGCTCAAAGTTTTTTTCTCGTTTCAGATGCAGTGACTATCCTTTGTTCCAAATAACTGTTTTTCTTTATCAGATTTTGTGCTCATTTTATTTATAATTTACCTAATTTTATCTGAATCTGGCAATTAAGTTCAATTTCGGATCCACTTTTAAGTTTCTCAGATACCTCATTCATTATTCAAATGGATGGTAGCCAAATGATTTAATTTAATTTAATCATTTAGGGCCGGTTTGTAGAAAGCTTTGTTAAAATTTAATTTGTTGTTAAAAGTTAACAACGCGAATGGACCAATCGCGGTTGTTCAATTTAGTCACGTGATCAGATAATCAGGCATTTAATTGCAAATTAAATTAATGACGCTTCTATAAAACCGTCCTTAGTGTCTTATTGGGGAGAACAACATCAGGTACACTTTGATAAGGCTTCGTTTTAGGGCTTTTTATATCTGTTATATACATTGTATTCAAACGTATTTATATTATATTGCAACAACTCAATTGACGTGAAGTCTTCGGTCTGAGTATAGAAGTCTGAGTATAGAGTATAGAGTATAGAGTAGAGTATAGAGTATAGAGTATAGAGTAAGAGTATAGAGTATAGAGCTATCTACCAAAAGTACAACACCGGTACTAAATTTCAAACTTAGAAAAAAACTGTGTAGGTATTACCGTTTATAAAGTTACTGTTTCATTTTAATCTTGTCTTGACTTAGTTATAAAAATCGCTTACAAAAAATTGAATATAATTGTTGTAAATTTGTTTTGAAAATCTTTCAAAATTAAACAATTTTTTACCTGATTTTTATCAGTTAAGGCTTATTCTGCTCTGTCTGCCTTTGCACAATCTTATTCTAATAAGTGTTTAATTTACTTCGGCGGTTTTAAACCGAATAAGGGATGTTTTTTTGTTGGTGATTATGAACAATTTTGTAAAAGTTTTAATTAATATTAATTTTTAAGTTTCTGAAAGTGTTTTCTCCATAGTAACAAAACCGTGCTGACCATGTGCTGACTAATAACACAGTTTTTGGTGATTAAGTACGACTCACACACAATTATCCTAATTTTATCACCGCATAAAAGCTTTTATATACTTGCTACCTATTGAATACATTAGAGCAAACTATTTTGAGCGGATTACTCACAATATATTCACGAGTCTATAATCAAAATTGAAATAAACAATAAAATTGTTGAATATGCAAAGAAAACTAATTATTTCATAATGAGTAAGCAACATTGAGATTGGTCAGGACTAAAATATTGCCTTCACTATTTCAAAAATAATTTTTTCGAACACTAAATTAGAAGATTTTTTTAACTTTGAAACTTTGACAATAACTTACTTGTGCTCGTTTCATGCACGAAATGTTAATTTACGTTTCTAAACAATTCATACAACACATGATTTTTTGGTATTTTAGAATTAATATAATTACACGTAAAAAATCGTTGAAATTGTCACACATTTTATACAACAAACAATTTGTATTTCCGTTAAAATTGTAGCACTGACCTTATTGAAGGATAAACAATCGACTCAATTTAGTAAAATAGTTGCAACAATAAACGCGTTTCAATGTTAACATGGACTTACAAAAGCGTTTCTTTAAATCCTTTCAGCTAAGGTTAAACTCGGTATGTGTGCATACGTAACGGTAGTTTTTATTTATAGACGTGAAGTACTTCTTAAAGATTTTCTCTGATTACGAAATAATTTATTTTGTGTGACTCTTGAATAAAATGTTATTATTATTAATAATTTTTTTTTCAGGGCCTCAGTCAAGATACTCTTGCTGGCGCCACTTTTCATAGTTGGTCTCAAAGCTCAGTACAGCTCACAACCCTACGATCGAAATCGTACCGACAATCAGTACGATCCTTATAACTCACAATATGACCGTCAAAACCCGCCATACGATCGACAAAATCCGCCATACGACCGCCAAAACCCGCCATACGACCGCCAAAACCCTCCATATGACCGACGCAACCCACCATATGGACAACCTCCATATGACCGCAATGATCGCTACAATTCGCCCCCATATGACCGGAACCAGCCATACAACCAGTCGCAGTATGGCCGCCAAAATCAAAGCCAGTATGGACCTTCATACGACAATCGCGATCCATACAATCGTGATCGTTTGGATAACCGTGATCAGTACTATGTAGGAAATCGTGATCAGTATAATCGTGATCGTGATCAATACGGAAGTAATCGTGATCGCGATCAGTATGGAGGAAATCGTGATCAGTATGGAGGGAACCGTGATCAATATGGAGGAAACCGTGATCAATATGGAGGCAATCGTGATCAGTATGGAGGAAATCGCGATCAGTATGGAGGCAATAGGGATCAATATGGGGGCAATCGGGATCAGTATGGAGGAAACAGGGATCAGTATGGAAATCGAGACCAGTATGGAGGAAATCGGGATCAGTATGACCGCGATCGTGATCGATATGATAGTGATGGTGATCGTGATCGTTACGGTTCGCCCTTGTTTGAAACAAACTCTGATTGTTGTGCGGAATATTGCTATGCGAAAGATCAAAATCAATATGTTCAGTTTGCGACCAAGACGGCCTATCAGATTGCGTTTTCTAAGTCGACAAATCAGCAGCACAGAGTACCAGGTTAGTATTTTTTTGTTTTATCTTTTACAGGTTTGTTATTATTAGTAGTTAATAAAGAAATTATCTTCTGATTTGAAAAATGGGATGGGTTACCATTTAAAAAAATTGAATCTCTATTTTGAGAAAGCAAATAAAAATGTTTTAAGGTCCCAAGTAATGACTGTTGGTTATCAGTTTTTTAGTGTCGAAGGTTCTTTTGACAAACATTGTTTTCTGGATCAGGAAAGTCACTATACACTATGATTAATATTTTTTCAAGACAAGAAATCTTGACTTGATGTGCTAAATGAAATTCAAGACAAGAAAAAGATTAGTTCTTGACTTGAGTACTTCTTGAATATTCGATTCTTGTTTTGTTGACGAGAATCTTGATATTTCTTGATGAAATCGGAGAATTGTTAGTACTCCTTCCTCTATCGCGTTTGATTTGGAAGACTAAGCAACTGTTTCACTCGTCTACCAACCTATCTGCAGTTAGAAGTAGGTAATTTTTAGATAATATCTTAAAATTGACAGATTCGTTATTGCCAAAAAACGAGTGAACGCCAATGACGGGATCATTCAGCACGATATTATAAAAAATTCAAAGTGTTTCATTAATTCTAACAATAATTGCACACAAGTTAAAAAATTCATACTACTCGTAGTTTTTAATGGAGTAAAACTATAAAGGCAATACCAATTAGTGAATTTGTAGAAAACTATAAAACGTTTATTATATCTAAACTACGAGGGTAGGATTATTAATTCGTAGCCTTACATAGAAAATAATAAGTTAGCCAAACAATTTTTGTTTTATTTTTTTCTATAACCTTCTTCTAGTTATATGCACTTGTTCAATCAGGGTTTCGAAGTCTTTATCACATCCTTGTGGGTCGATTCTGGTAACTCTTTAAAAAAGCTTTTTGGAGCTGTAATATCTTGAAAATTTGCATTATATTTTTTCCGCGTATTTTTTTCTTAAACTAAAGAATAAGCTAAAGAACAATTTTTCTTAATTAGTGCATAAAATCTATTGGATTGCGCCAAAATAGCTATAAACATTGCTTCGATCTCATTTTTTCGGTGAGTTTTTGTGTGCAGGGAAGGCGTCGTGGGGCACCGACTTCGTCAAATTTTTTTTCATACCCAAAGCTTAAAGAAAGATATGATGTGTTTACTTTTTTAAAATCCTTATGGTTTAAACTATCGCAGACAACTTTTACTTGTAATCTTCCAATACTTTTCTGTGTACTTTATTGGCCACTTTTGCTGGAAAAGTACTTTTCGACTTTCTTGGACATTGTGCACTTAGGGCCATTATGGCTCAAGTGAGAATTTGAAATGCAGTTTTAACCTTGCTAAGCAATGAAGGAGATGTACCTAATGTAGAATGTAACTTATTTTTAAACATCTAAGATGTTAAACTTAATATAAAAATATTGCCTTACAGCTCGAACCAGAAGTTTTAGGATTTTTTTTTAAATCGTAAATTTAGGACACTTAATAAAGTAGCAATTAAAAACTACTTGACCAAATTCGATAAAATTTTAACGTTACCCTACGAAAGGATGGTACTACATGAAAACATAATAAATAATGAAAAAAAACAATTGCTTTCTATATGAGGCCACGAATTAATCAGATGAATGGATTTTAAATGTAAATGCTTTGTTTAAGAGAAATTGAACTGATGATGTAAATATTTGGAGAAAAAAAAGCAAATACGATGAGAATAAACGTGTCATTGAAAATGAAGATAGGCAGCTAATATAAAATTTTTAATATTTGTTAATTAATATCAATTAATTAATTAATATCATGTCAATTAATATCAAGTTCTATTAAGAGTCGAGATTTCAATATTTTTGATAAGGTTTTTGATCATTAATTCTTTTTTGTCTTGACTTAAAATTATTAGTTCAGCTCTTGTCTTAATTTTGTCGTGATTCTTGACAATACCAAGACAAGAACAAGAATATTTCTTGATTTGAAATAAGGTCTGTGATAGTATTTTGAGTAAAAAAAAACTCGTTTGGGTTGGTTTTTGCAGAAATTAAGAGAATTACTACAAGGAATAATAATTATGATAAAATTAAATTTCCTTTTGCTTTGAGAAAAAATATGTTAAAGGCCTAACTAGTAACTGTCGCTTCATTATTTTTTTGTAGTCGAAGGCTTTTTCGTAAGTTTTGTTTTTTAAAAATTCAGGAAAATGCTACACAGGATAACATTTGAGAATATTGTAAAGGTACTTGTTTGGAATTTTTTTTATAAGTAAATATTATTAAAGTCGAAATTTATTGATTTGTAGTAGAGACAGCTATCTTGTATACCCACATTTACTTTTATTCTTATAACTTTTTACAGTTTTTACTTATTATTTTCTTTCTTATATGCATTATTGCTTTTCGTACATGAAGTGATGCAATTATTCAACAATACATAAGTTGTTATTAAGGTATTTGTTAATGCAGGTGTTCCGGATTTTTTAAGGTTCATTCATTTTATTTAGTTAGAGTAACTGCGCATTATGAAGAAACGTTTCTCATACAAAAGTATGATTAACTTACCATGTTACCAACCTGCGCTGAGTTTGTTTATTTCATTAGGAAGTACATGTTAAACATGAACATTATTACGATTTTTTTGTACTGTATTTTAATAAAATTGTACCTAATAGTAATTGATTTACAAAATTTTAATGTTGAAATGAGTGAGAAACGTTCAGGAGTAATAATGCTTGCTACAAAACTTGTTTCAAAAAATGCATTTGACCTACTTGAATTAGCACTCTAGTGTACACTTTTTTCCATACTTTCTCCATCTCCTTGGGCACCAAGACACAGACAAAAAGCGTGACAAGATGTTTAAAACTTACTAGCATTCATGCTTAAATTATTATTATTATTATTTTTACTTTATATTTCCAGGATATTTTTTACTAATATAAGATTTAGTATTACATTTTGTCATTTTTCCGAAGGTTTGAGATGGAATTTAGGTATAATTCTGCTGTAAATGTGTATTATTATTTATTATTGACTATCAACTAAGGTTACAAATAGGCACTAAAAACAAAACAAGGCATATCTGGTTTGTTGGTTTTTGCGGAAAGGTACCGTAACTTGAAATAATTATTTTTTTCAAAGCGGTAATGACACCGCATATTGCTTTTAAACATTGTTATTCATTTGTAAAAAAATAAAAACGAAAATAGAGAAAATATAATTCCTAATTGTGTTAGATTCCAGCTTTGCTTTTAGATCTAAATATAGTTAGAAATATCTAAAACGAGAGATATGCGGCGTTATTATTTCCATCTGGGAAACATTAAGTTTGTCCTCAAGGAAGTTACATAAGCATAAATTACAATTATTTTATAAATAATGTATAGAATGGCAGTAGAAATATCCTGCTATGAGTTTAATCAGTTTTGTGGTGGATTTGCGTGAATAATTAGAAAGATATTTCATGTTTAGGACAAAGAAGATTTGAAATTTGTGTTGTTCTCAGCACTTTAATTAAGATGTATTTTTGTAAAATAAACATAATTTTCCATTCCAACAATCACACAGGTGATGGTAACCGAGGCCACATACTTGAGCCTATAACAACGACAGCTAATGCCATTATCGCGTGGTTTAATAAGAAATTATTAAATTACAACATGAGTCAAACCCTAGACATTCAATTAACGCTTATTAAGGTTGAAGATCAATTCAAATAACCCGAAACTAAAACAAAACTAAGGCTCGGTTTTGTAATTGTTTCAGACTGTACACCAATTCAATTTTGGAGCATCAATAGACACGGTACGAGATATCCTAGTGCTAGAACCATCGAACGGTTGAGACAACTGTATAAAATTCAACGCGAAATTGTGCGCAACTATCAGGAAAGAAATTCGTATCCCAACAACGGACGACTCTGTCCTGAAGATTTAGATCTCATCAAAGGGTAAAAAACTTAAGGCTGCATTTTCCGGATGAGTTATTATTTTTTTGTCCAACAGCTGGCGCTGGAATGAAACTGTCAACGAACGCAATGCCAACGCCTTGACTTACCAGGGAGTAACAGATATGAAATTTTTGGCGCGCCGTTACGCTTCAAAGTTTGACGAGTTGTTGCGAGAACCCTATAACGAAATGACCTACAGTGTAAGCTAGCAGTTTGTAGATGGCGTCCGCTGTATTTTCATTGTTTTTTTTTTTGTTATAGTTTCAATATACTGACACTGATCGGACTCACGATAGCTACCAGGCTTACATTGAAGGGCTTTTCAAGGAAAAAGCTTATCAAGTTCATGCTAATGTTTTTAATAATGACAGACTGATCAAGGTAAGAAAACAAACATGAAAGGTGTTTGCATTAATTTAAGTAATTAGGTAAATAAAATTAAGTCGATTTAACAACATTCTCTCTTTTCTTTATTTTTGACACCTATTTTCTTTAGGGTGTAGTAGTACTAGATACTATTTGTTCGTCAATTATTCTTTAATTTGTTTGTTTAGATGAAATTTTTTAGTTTCTAAGATGTTTTTTTCTTTGAAAGATAATTTCATATTTATGTAATTTTTATACATTTTAACTATTTTTTTCTTTTTAATTTTTGTTTGTTTTTATTTTTAAATTTATGTCTTCTTAGCTAATTTGATCGTTATAATTTAAAGTGTAGTTAGTGTTTGTATAGTAACCATTTTTTTATTATTTTTGTATAACTATTTGTTTCTACAATATTTATACATAATTGGCATTGCAAATTTTGCTGGTTTTTATCCTGTGAATTTTTTGCCAATTTATTTTTATGGTCGTTATTCATTGACTTAATTTTTTTATCCAAAATAAGTTTTTTAAGCAATCTGATTTTTCTTGGACTTTTTCTCAAATCTGGAGTTTTTTTTTTAAATTGTGTGCACGTTTTATTAATTTTTCTGTTTTTTTGTTTTACTTTGTTTTATTTCTTAGACTTTTAGACATTTTGTTCTAAACGTTTTTTTGTGATTTTTTGTTTTTATATTTTGTTTACATAAACAATAAGTAGTAAATCTTTACATACTTCGGTTTAGCTACGTACTGCCAATTTTTCGTATATTAATGTTTTGATTATTGAGTTGTTATTTTTTATTTTTTATTCTATTTTCTTTCGTTTTGGGTTTGTTTTTTTCTTTAAATAATCATTTGTTTTAGTGTGTTTTTTTAGTTTTTTGCATTAGTATGGTTTTTATTTACTTTTTTAATTACTGTACTCTTCTCATGTTTATGATATTGTTTTATATTCTTTATTATTTACAGTATTTTACTGTTCTTTTCTCTACTTTTTCTTATTTCTTTTTTTTTTACTTGCTACTTTCGTATGTATTATTGCGTTATTGTTATCTTTTTTTGATAAATACTCGTATTTAGTATTTTAGTGAATTACTTATTTTGATTCGTGTCTACATACATTTTATTTTTTTGTTTTTTTAATCTTTGGTTACTCGTCACTTAATTTTTGTTTTTTTTTAATTGTTTTTGCCTGTTTTTGCGTTATTATTAATTTTTGCAATTACTCGTGTGTACTTTTTTGCTTAATTTTGGCAAGTTAAATTTTTATACTTTTAAATTGTCGATTTTTCGTTAATCGTTTTTCAGTTTTTTATTTGTTTTATTTTGTCTTCTTCTTTCTAAATTTATATTTCTTTTTTTGGTCTTCCTCTCATTTTTCTTCTCTTTTCTTTCTTCTATTTTCTCTGTATTGTTCCTACTGTATTCTCTAAGTTTTTGTTTTTGGTTAATATTTTTCTAATGTTTTCTTTCTTAGTTGGACTTGTATTTGCATTGTAATTTTTGTTTGTTTTAAATCTTTCGTCAGTTGTAATCATTTTTCTCTCTAATTCTTCTGTTTTATGTAACTAGTTTTCAATGTTTTTGAGTTTGTGCTAATTTGTTTTAGTTGTCACTTTTTGACTCGTTTTTGCATTTAAATTTGTTGTTGTTTTAAATTTATATTCTTCGTCAATCTTTTTCTAGTAAATATTCTTTCTTTTTCCTTCTCTTTATTTCTTATTAATGTACTCTTTTGTTTCTTAGTTCATCAGTTTTCTTATTCGTTACATCATTTTAATTTTTTTGTGTTCTAAATTTAATTCTTTAGTAAATTATTCTCTACTAGTTGCCTGTATTTTTGTCTTTTTCTAGTTTCTATTTTTCTTTTTCCTAACTAGATTTAAAAATTTTTATGTTCTTGCGAATTTTATTCTATTATTTTGTTTTTTTAGTTTACTTTCATGACTCGTTTTTACATTTTTAATTTTTGATTTTAAACTTACAGGCATCTTTGTTCAATCGTGTTTCAGTTCTCTCTACTTTTTCTTTCGTTTTTTTATTTTTATATACTTTTGTTTTGGACGTTTTTATTTTTCCTTTGATATTTTTTCTTTTTTTTTTGTATAATATTTTAGTTATTTGTATTAGACAAATGCAACTAATTAATTAATGTTTATTTATGTGAATTATCAGTTTGCAAATTTTTTAAATTTTTATCTTGCTTTGATATAAAATGAGGTAGCCTTAACTGTTTAGAAAATAAAGAATTTCGAATTTCCAGCCTACACGATCATGCAACGCCTGGCTGAGAGAAGTGGACCAAAATCCGCAAACATTCAATGAATACATGAAATTTAAACACAACCGAGAGTATCAGCAAATGGTCAGAGACGTGTTCCGAAGACTAGGTTTCAGATACACACTGAATGACACTGTTTTATCCGATATGTACGACATGTGCCGCTTTGAAAAAGCTTGGTAAGCTTGATAATTTTTTTTGTTAATGAAATATAATTTTTTTAATTTAGGAATTTGGATGCTATGTCTCCTTGGTGCATAGTTTTTAACAAAGAACAACTAAAACTTCTAGAATACGCCGAAGATTTGAAATACTATTACAAAAGCGGTTACGGCAATGAAGTTAACCGACAAATTGGTTGTCCACCTGTGAAAGATCTTTACGAAAAATTCGAACGTACAGTCAATAACGGGGGAACCCCCACTGGAAACAAGGTTACAGTTTTCTTCACTCATTCTGTGACGATTCAGACGTTTTTAACGGCGATGGGTATTGCAAAGGACCATCAACCATTAACTGCGGAAAATTACTACCAGCAGCAACACCGCAAGTGGCGTACTTCGAAAATTGATCCGTTTGCGTCAAATTTGGCTGCAGTTTTATATCAGTAAGTTATTTATTTTCGTTTTAATTCAAATAATTTTTGTTTCTTGTTTAGATGCCGTAGCGGAGAACGTTATCGCGTCATGTTCTTCTTGAACGAGGAACCAGTGAATTATCCAGAATGTTCAGTCGGTCTTTGCAACTGGAGTACCGTCCAAAATAAATTGCGAGGTGTTGTAGACAATTGTAATTTAGATTTCTGCGATCGTAACGCTGCAACTGCCGTCCAATACAATTACATCATTTATTTCTCAAGTCTCATCGCCATGTTTCTAAGTGTTAAAATCTAAATGTTAAGTTAGGTTAGTACAAAGTTACTGTTACTTATTTTGTATATTTTATTGTTGATGTCATGCTGTACAAAAGGATAGGACCCGCCATTTGTTCGTAATTGGTGCCAGTGTGAAGCAAAAATGTGTCTAAGTAGTTTTAGAAATAAAAATACAGTTTTTTAACAGAATTTTTTATTATCACATGTAATTTTGAAAGTATTACATGGGTTTTACATCATGTAAATTAAGTAAAAACTTATTTTTTAAAATATACACTTTTTCTAATTTTTGGCATTAGGTATTTTACCAAAACAAATTTACTTTTGAAGATGATTGTGCATTTGTGGATTCTTTTCGTACTGTCTCTTTTTTTGCATTTTAATTTTTTTTGTGCAAAAGTGTTTCGTCAAAGGTCTATTTATTTTTTTTAATTCTGTTGTTCTTATATTTTTGTTTTTACGTTTTTAAGTTTTAATGTTTCTATCTCGATTCTACTCTTACTTATCTATTCCCTTTTCATTACTTTCTTTACATTTTAATTTTTAAGTATTAATTTTTTTTCTATCATATACCTATTTTTTACCATTTATAGTTTGAGAGACTTTATATCGTTGTTTTATGTTTTTTTCTTTTTTTTTTATATTCATTCTTTTCTTTTCTTTTACCTCTCCGAGTTCTTTTTATTTCAATATTTCGGTGTTTTTAATTGTTTAATTTTTTTCATTTAATCTTAGTGTACTTATATTTTGATTTTGATTTTGATGTATATTTTATTTTTTCTCTTTTTTGTCTTTATACTTTGTTATGGTTTGTCGCTTTTGTTGATTTATCTTTTTTCTTTACAATTATTTATCATTATGTTATTTGCTAGATTTTCTTTTGAATATTTTATTGTTGATGTGGACACGATCATTTGATCGTAATTGGTCTCAGTGTAAAGCAGAAAAAATGTGTGTAAGTAGTTTTAGATATGAAAATATTTTTTTAAAGAATGCTTTATTGTCACATGGAAATGTAAAACTATTAGATGATATACAAATGGAACATCACCTAAATTAATAAATTAGAAATTTATCGCTAAAAATATATGCTTTTTCGAATCGTAAAAACCGCATTAATTCATTGTTGTTACTTTTTTTCTGTTTTGCATTTTAATTTTTTAGTGATAAATTGTTTTGTCAATCGTTTTTTTCTCTATTTTTATATTAGTTTTTATTACTTTCTATCTTTTTTTGTTTTTGCAATCTTTCTTGTTTCTATTGTTTTTACATTATTTTATCCTGTGCTTTGTCTTTTGTGCTTTTTTATTTTCTTTCTTTTATCAATTTTTCTCTATTATTTCTTTGGTCGATCTATCATTTTTTATAATTCTAGTTGATCGTCTGTTTTCTCTATTTTTATATTAGTTTTTATTACTTTCTATCTTTTTTGTTTTTGCTATCTTTCCTGTTTCTATTGTTTAACATTATTTTGTCCTGTGCTTTGTCTTTTGTGCTTTTTTATTTTCTTTCTGTTATTAATTTTTCTCTATTGTCTTTTTTGTCGATTTCCTATTTTTTATAATTCAAGTTGTTTATGTTATTTCCTAAATTTTTTCTTCAAAAAAAGGAAAGTTTATTTCTTTTCTCTTTTTTTATTTTAATATTTCCATCTAATTTTAGTGTTCCTATATCATTATTTTTATGTTGTTTTCTTTGTGATATATTTTTTATTTCTTTTGTATTACTTCGTCTTTTGTGTGTTGTCACGGTTTTTATTGAGTGTTTTTTAATACTATTTCTGTATCGTCGCTTTTGTTGATTTATTTTTTTCTTTACAATGATTTATCTTTTTGCTGTTTTTTAAATTTTTTATTGAATATTTTATTGTTAATGTACCTAGTAGCAAAAATGTCAGTCATTTAACATTTTAGAAATGAAAAACGAGTTTTTTAAAACAATGGTTTATTATCACATGGAAATGTGAAAGTATTACATAATATGTACATCATTTAAATTAAAAACTTATCGCTAAAAATATACACTTCTTCGAATTTTTGGCATTAGGTATTTTACAAAAACAAATTTTAGAACATGATCGCTTTATTTGTTGAATCGTAAAAACTGTGCAAGGTTCAAATCTCTCTTGGAAATAATACAACGGTACTCTAAAGACCCTAAACTAAACGTGAGTGCTTTGCCAAAAAGTTCCATCGATGTGCACTTCACTTCGCTTTAAGTCTCTATTAAAAGGTCAAGTCTTGGACTACATTGCGGTTTTTACAAAAGGAAAATTTATTGTTGGATTGTCACGTAGTCAAGACTTGAACTTTTAGTTTGTATTTTTTCGTTAAAAAGGTTCATTAAGGCTTCGGTTTCGTAAAATTGAACTTTAGTCGTCGCTGCAACAGTATCTACAACACCTCCTGCATAAACAGACACAAAAACAACACAGGAGGAGTAACACTGACACTGCCGCCGCCCCCACGTAAATCCAATTGATCTCGGGGCTGTGTTCCGACACGCACAACTCCGCAGATTCGTCACTAAAGGTGGTACCTGAAAATAATAAAAAGTAAAGTCAAAAGGTTCCAAAAACGTTCATACTGAGATTTTTTTTTCAATTATTCTAAGTTAAAGTAACGTTAAGATAGAAATTAAACACCCTAAAATTCTTCTGATTGTTTTTTTTTGTAAAGTTAGGGTAACAATAATTAGATTTAATTTAATTTAATTTTTTATTTGGAAAGCAATAAGACTCTAGAAAACAATAGAGCGAAGATTCCATTAAATCTTGACATTAAAAGAACTTAAGAAAACTTAAAGAAAAATTTAGTGGACAGTCAAGAAAAGGATCTGAGAAAAGTAGAGAATGTTTTATAAAAATTAAAGTAATTGGTTTACAAGAAAATATACTGAAGATTTTATAAACAAATCTAAAAAAGAGTTCAGAAGATTTAGAGAAAAACAAATATAGATTTACAAAAGAATGTAGTGAAAAATATAGTAAGGATATAGACAAAAAATTAACAAAATGTTTAAAGAAAACACTACTATGTATGGTTTAGAAAAGACTTTTAATATAAATAGGAATCTCAAGAAAAATTGTTGAGAATGCTTTAAAGAATTTGGGCTAGGGACTTGAAAAAATCTAATAAAATATCTTAAAAAGTACTAGTAAAAATCTAAAGAATTGTGAGCGATGTTTAGGAAAAGTTGGAAAAAATTATGTAAAACAATTTGCATAATAACCTAGAGCATTTTCGAATTAAGATTTTAAAAAATGTTTTTAAGTTAGGATATCAAATAGATAGAAGTAAAACAGCCAAATTTAATTTTTTATTTGACGGTTTTTTAATCTAATCCATAAAAAATCTAGAGCATTGGAGAAAATTTAGAAACCTAAAGCAGAATTTAAAGAACACACTAGAAATAGAAAAGTTTAGAGAATATTTAATAAAAAAATGTAAATAATGGATTTACAAGAAAATATAGTGAAGATTCCAAAAAACAAATCCAAAAAAGGATTTAGAGGAATTAAAAAAATTAAAAAATATACTAATAAGGATTTCCAAAAGAATGTAGTGAAGAATTTAGTAAAAATCTAGAAAAAACAATAAGAAAATGACATAAAAAACACTAAAGTATGGTTTAGAAAATACATTTAACTTAAATAGAAATGTGATTTACAGAAAAATTTAGACTAGAGTTTGAAATAAAAACAAATCAAATGAAAAATTAAAGAATTATGAGTGATTATATAATATAAAACAATTTAAATAAGAACTGGAGATACAATAGTAACTAAAAAATTTAAGAAAAAATTGATAGAATTATGTACAAAAAAATGCACATAGGGGTTCACAAGAGAAATAAGTGAAAAATATAGACAATTCTAAAAAAGGATTTAAGGATAAATTTAGAAATTACTAAGAGTATTCAAACCAGCAGGCTGTACAAAAGAAACTAGAAAAGAATATAAAAAAATCTAACAAAGGGTCTAAAATAAACACTTAAAGAATATAAAGAATTCTAAAGAATTTAGATAAAACGAAAAGAATTTATAGAAAAATTTAGATAATACGTAAAGAACCTAGGAAAAATATAAACAAAATCTAAAGAAGAATACAAAAAAGAGTTTTAAGCGTTTTTTTACTAAAATCTGGAAAATAATCATATAGAACAATTTGAGTAAGAATCTACAAAAGGGTTATCCAGACTAAAGTTAAAAAAATCTAAGGAAAAATTTTGTAAACAATTTAAACATATAACTAAAGAGAACTTTACAAAAGAATTTAAAGGTAAGTTTAGTAAACAATTTATAAAAGTATCTAAACAAGGGTATACAAAAGAAGGAATAAAATAATATAAAAAAATCTCACAAAGGATCTACAGAAAACAGTAGACAATAACTTCCGATAGAAACAAAATAACCTGAAAAAAATCTGGAGAAGAATTATTGGGAACGTTTTAAAGAAAAATCTAAAGCAAAGTTGGAAATGAATCTAATCTTAAAACGAATTTAGAAGAAATCTAAAAAGAAACTATGGAAAATGTTAGAAAAATATGAAAAGAAAGACCTAAAGAAATAAAAATAAAATCAAACAAAAGATCTAAAGAATAATTATAAGTGATGTTTAAGAAAATTTAGAGAATATAAAAAATAGGTAAAATGTCTAATAAAATCTAAGAAAAATATTACAGAATAATTTAAAAATTATACCTAAAGAAGAGTTTACAAAAGAAGAGAGAAATAATGTAGACAAACTCTAACAAAAGATGTAAAGGAAAATCATAAGAATAATTTAGAAAAACCTTAAACCTAAATCAAAATCTAACAAAAAATCCATTAATTCAAAAGGGATCTAAAGAAAAATTTGTAATGAAGAATTTAGGAGAAAAATCAAACAGAATTTTTTTGTTTCATAACAGTTTTGTAAAATTTGAAATCATATAGAGCAATATAGAGCAATAGACATTTATTATTATTTATAAAGAATCTAGAGAAGAATTTAGACTAGAACAAATCCCAAGGAAAAACTGAGAGAATGGCATAAAAAAAACAAAACGAATTTACTAAATAAAGTTTTACAAAAAATATAGAAAAAAATTTTGATGTAGGTAAGTGGGAAAAGTTGCATATTACCTCCACAACAAAACAAACAAGAAAAAAATATTTTGGCTATAAAGTTAATAGCAAACTAATTCAAATTACTGCAATTCAAATAAGTTTAATCCTGAATTAGCTTTAATTCGTTTTTAACTATAGCTAAAATTTTGCAAATTCTTTAAGTTATCTTATTCCAGAAATTTTTGGCAAATATATCAATATAACTTTAAGTACAGGTACAATAATACAGATCGATGCAGAATTAAATTCTTCTTCATTTACTAAAGAAAAAGAGGAGGCATTCTATTTTGAAAAATTGAGTATATAAAACGTTACCTTCAATTTGTTACTTTTTTCGAAAATTGAAAACGCTAAAAGAAAGTCTCAGTTTTATTTTTTAAGAAATCTACCGTTTTATAAATTGTTAGAATTACTACCGTTTTGCACCAGAGCGTGTAATCCTTTAATTTAAGCAAATAGGTGTTAACCAATAAATCGCACCCACCTTTGTGATCGGTAACATTCGGGCAATTAATCACTCCATTACAAACAAGTCCCGCAGCTATACACAAC
Source organism: Tribolium castaneum (assembly GCF_031307605.1). NCBI lineage: Eukaryota > Metazoa > Arthropoda > Insecta > Coleoptera > Tenebrionidae > Tribolium > Tribolium castaneum. The sequence goes on along the minus strand of NC_087399.1, from coordinate 10,596,292 downwards.
CCTGCCTCTCCCGGACACACAAACCCGCATCCCTCATCGTCTTCGACATTCCCTCCGCCTGTAAGTCTCGAAGACATAAGACTTCCGTCTTGATTCCTCGGCAAATGGAACAACTCCGTCCACGCTATAGTGAAAGCTGCCCTCGTTGGTGATGTTCTCCCGATGAACTGGATTGTAACTCCCGGTTCAGTTCCATCAGGACTTAGTTCGGCCGCTGACAACACTGGCAGTTCTTTGACGAGAGAAACGTTCTCGCCGCAGATCGATAAGTATGGCTCGAGACGACCTTTGAGGAAGATGTCCACTATCCCGTCGTCGCAAGCCTTTGAGGAGAATTTAATGCGGTCGAAGTGCAACCAAAGGTCGCGCTCTCGGTTTACTTTAATCTCCCAGATGCAGCGGATTGATTTGGGAGGCTCCACGTAGCCGATGGCTTCGTAGTAAGGGTAGTGGATTTCACCTAAACAAAATAGTTACTTAGTTAATTACCTCGCTAATGAACAATGAATAAGAATCGATTTTGATTGAAGCACAAACGAGCGATAGTGAATAGTACAACAATAAATTTAGAGAAGAATTTAATTAAGAATCAAGAGAAGGATATAGACTAGAGCATCTGAGAAAAAATCTAGAGAATAATTTTATAAAAAATGCAATGAAAAAGTCTTCGAGATCATTTTGTGATGAATCTGAAGCCGAATCTAAAAAAATTATTGTTTCTTCAATCGAGATACCATAAATACAAACTAAAGGATAAACCAAAATTAACAAACTAAAGAGAGATTTAAAGATAAATTTATAAAACAATTTAGAAGAGTATTGTACGGTTTTCAAAAAAATATAGAAAAAATCTATAAAGGAATCTGACAAAGGTTCTAAAAAACACTAGAAAAAGATTTAAAGTAAAATTTTACTTAAAAAAGAGCTGGAGAAGTATTATCGAGAATGCTTTGAAAACGAATTTAGACTAAAATTTGTAAATGAATCTACCAAAAATGTAAAAATAAAAAAAAATAAAAAAAAATTTAGTAAAATATGTAAAGAATAGGATCCTAGAAGAAATATCGAGAAAAATTCAAAGATGAGCTGTGATCGAGTAAAGTTTGCAAAAATATGGAGAAGTATCTTGCACTTAAATAAAATAAATCTAAACTAGAGAAAAACCTAATAATCTATACTAATAGATAATTGATAATAATCGAGCCATTTTTTCGTTGACCGCAAACCCTATAATTCTGGTGATAAAATTTAAAATTAATACCAAAACAAAACCAATTTAACCTTTTTTATCGCAGCACCTTTAACTTTAATTTCAACTTTGAGAGGTCTAATTGAAGTGGTGATAATTTGGTAATAATCAGTTGTGAGCGATTCAAAAGTGTAAGGAGTGAGACGTAATTCTTGCATTTTTTAAGTGCCTGTACTGTTTTTAGTAAATTTTGTCCAAAAACAGTGCGCCAGGAGTCACGGTAATTAAACCAATTCTAAAAAATTATTGTTTCTTCAATTGAGAAACCATAAATACAAACTAAAGGACAAATCAAAATTAACAAACTAAAGAGGGATTTAAAGGTAAATTTATAAAACAATTTAGAAGAGTATTCTACGGTTTTCAAAAAAATATAGAATAAATCAATAAAGGACAAAGGTTCTAAAAAACACTAGAAAAAGATTTAGAGTAAAATTTTACTTAAAAAAGAGCTGGAGAAGTATTATCGAGAATGCATCAAAAACGAATTTAGACTAAAATTTGTAAATGAATCTACCAAAATATCTAAGGAAGACTTTACTAAAAATGTAAAAATTAAAAAAAATATATAAATTTTTTTTAGTAAAATATGTAAAGAATAGGATCCTAGCAGAAATGTAGAGAATAATTTAAAGAAGAGCTGTGATCGAGTAAAGTTTGCAAAAATATGGAGAAGTATCTTGCTCTTAAATAAAAAAAATCTAAACTAGAGAAAAACCTAATAATCTATAATAATAGATAATTGATAATAATCGAGCCATTTTTTCGTTGACCGCAAACCCTATAATTCTGGTGATAAAATTTAAAATTAATACCAAAACAAAACCAATTTAACCTTTTTTATCGCAGCACCTTTAACTTTAATTTCAACTTTGAGAGGACTTATTGAAGTGGTGATGATTTGGTAATAATCAGTTGTGAGCGATTCAAAAGTGTAAGGAGTGAGACGTAATTCTTGCATTTTTTAAGTGCCTGTACTGTTTTTAGTAAATTTTGTCCAAAAACAGTGCGCCAGGAGTCACGGTAATTAAACCAATTCTAAAAAATTATTGTTTCTTCAATTGAGAAACCATAAATACAAACTAAAGGACAAATCAAAATTAACAAACTAAAGAGAGATTTAAAGGTAAATTTATAAAACAATTTAGAAGAGTATTCTACGGTTTTCAAAAAAATATAGAAAAAATCTATAAAGGACAAAGGTTCTAAAAAACACTAGAAAAAGATTTAGAGTAAAATTTTACTTAAAAAAGAGCTGGAGAAGTATTATCGAGAATGCATCAAAAACGAATTTAGACTAAAATTTGTAAATGAATCTACCAAAATATCTAAGGAAGACTTTACTAAAAATGTAAAAATTAAAAAAAATATATAAATTTTTTTTAGTAAAATATGTAAAGAATAGGATCCTAGCAGAAATGTAGAGAATAATTTAAAGAAGAGCTGTGATCGAGTAAAGTTTGCAAAAATATGGAGAAGTATCTTGCTCTTAAATAAAAAAATCTAAACTAGAGAAAAACCTAATAATCTATAATAATAGATAATTGATAATAATCGAGCCATTTTTTCGTTGACCGCAAACCCTATAATTCTGGTGATAAAATTTAAAATTAATACCAAAACAAAACCAATTTAACCTTTTTTATCGCAGCACCTTTAACTTTAATTTCAACTTTGAGAGGTCTTATTGAAGTGGTGATGATTTGGTAATAATCAGTTGTGAGCGATTCAAAAGTGTAAGGAGTGAGACGTAATTCTTGCATTTTTTAAGTGCCTGTACTGTTTTTAGTAAATTTTGTCCAAAAACAGTGCGCCAGGAGTCACGGTAATTAAACCTCAACCGTTTATAATTCTATTTATGTTACATTAGCTGATTTTAAAAACGTATGTAACAAAGGATAATGCATTTTTTTTTTAATTCAGAAGTGTGGAAATTGAATATTTAAAGCTTAAAATTACAAAAAGGCTTACGTTATGATGAAGAGGTCTTTAATGACGTTTATAAATACAACATAATATACTTTTTTAGACAAATACATAACGTGTGTGTAAAGTGAAAAACATCGTGCGAGTGAGAATTTTGATCTTTATGTTTTTTAAAAATTAAAAATGGTAATTGATTCATGTGTATATTCACGACAGTAGACTTCGCTCTTAAGTGTTGTGACATCGGCGTACCGCCGAAAACAGTGTCCTGTATATTAAAGTTCTGGATTTTTAAGGTTTAAATAAATGGCTATTTGTTTAAGAAAGCTGCAAAGGTTGTTACGTTTGTTCACACCAACCAGTTGTCTTGCTTCTGAGCTCTCCTTGCAGATAAACAGAATAATAGCAACATACTTGATAAATGCGAACAATTAAGTACGTGACAACTGTGCGATATTCGAAAATAAAATAAACTAAACGTTCTCTGGTGACGACATATTTTCCAAAAACAGTAACGAAATTTTCGTAGTTCCTCATTTAATGAATCATTTAGAAATTTTGCGTGTATTATGTTAATCTTACATTAGAGGAAGTCAGTCTAAAAGTATGTGATCGTAAATTCTAGCGTTGCCTTTGGTTGTACGGTTTTTCGTGATTATTTTTTATTGAAATTTGTAAGTGGATTAAAAGTGAAAAAGAGTTTATTTTTGACAACAAAGTGTTACTAAAACAAATGCGTAATTAAAGACTTAGATATTGGATTATAGAGGATAGCAAACACATGTTGGGCTAAAATAAAAACAGTAAATTATTGAAGTGTGTAAATTTGAGTTTAGAACTTTTTCAATAAAAAAATTATAAAATACTTCGGTGAATCCACAAAACTGCAATTAAGATTAACAACTGTTCATTTATTTAAGCATAAATTGTACCAAAATGTATGCTTTTCAATGTTTTTCTTAATTTCTACAATAAATAGTCCGGGAGCAGGCATCTCAAAAGTTGCTTATTTAAGAAGTTGGTCCGGACTCGAGTGCACACGATTGCTGAAAAGTAATTCTTATGTAGAATTTCTTGCTGAATTCGAATCTGCAGGCCGATTTTTGATTTGGAATTGCCTTCATTATAAAAAAGACGTTTTTCTGAAAATTTTTGAAAAACTAAAATTGAACAAATTTTGTGTTTACATCATCATATTTTCTTTAGGAATAAAGCTAAGTAATTTAATTTTTTAGCCCTAGGTTCCTCAGTATATGTAGATTCTAATGTATATAAACATGCTTAGATTTTACAAAAGAAAAGTAAGAAAATTAGAATTTTCTTGTAACGTGTCATATTTGTGTAGTGGAATTTTCGAGATGCGAGTTTTTTTTTATTTTAAAAGATAGACCCTTACATAATCGAGATAAAATGATGCCAATAGTTCATATAAGTTTTTGGTACAAGAATCATTTCGATATCTGTAATCCTCACCAAGTTATTGCAATTCAAAATTACTGCAATATGCGCGCGAAGTGGAGATCGCGGCATATCTCTCTTTGTAGTAACTACAGGACCACTGGACCAAGCAAGCTAGGTCAAATGTCGCGCCGTGTCGTTCGACTCCTCTTAGTTTTTAGTCTATATTTTTTTCACTTACAACATTTCAAACGTCAAAAAATGGTAAATAACAAAATAATTAATGATTTTCACGTCAAAGAACAGTTTACTTACTAACTAATAAATCTCTTGAAATTAGTTAAAATAACACATTTTAGACATTGCTTTTTTACCTTTTAAAACCAGTAGCTATCAAATTAAAGATGTTGTAACTATGAAACACAGCTCTGCAATTGCTTTAAATTAAATTAATTAAAAAAATAAAAAAAATTATTAAATTCAAAAAACTTTAATAAAAATCTTTGTATCGTAATTTATGTATTCACAAAAGTGATCAAACCACGAATCTTTATTACTCATTATTTAAAATGCACTTACGTGAAAATAGGCATTTTTATTTAATTTGGCTTATTCTTAAGTTATAAAATCACATATAATAAAAAAAAATGATAAAAAAATTTTGGAAGTGATGAATTAGGAATAAAATGCTTGATTTTAACCAATTGCAAGAAATTTAGTTAGTAAATAAAATAATTTGACGTGAAAAATTATTGATGATTTTATTATGTATCGTTTTTTGGTCTTTGAAATGTTTGTAATTGAAAGAAATATAAAATAAATACTAAGAGAGGTCTAACGACATTGTGCGATGCTTGGTCCAGTGGTCCTGTAGTGACTACAAAGGGAGAATGCCGCGATCTCTACTTCGCGCACATATTGCAGTAAATTTAAATTGCAATAACTTGGTGAGTATTACAGATATCGAAATTATTCCTGCACCAAAAAAAACTGTAATTTTCTTACTTTTATATGTAAAATCTAGAGCTTGTTTATACTCTTTCGAATCTACATTTACTGGGAAATCTAGTGCAAAACAATAAAGTTTTTAGCTTTATTTAGAAGAAAAATATGACGATGTAAACACAAAATTTGCGAAATTTTTGTTTTAGATGAGCATTCATACGTTATTCGCGTTTTTCTGGTCATCTTTAATTCGTCAACGTTCGTACCATACACCAAACATACAACAGTCATTATGTAATGTAATAAATGTGAAGCCCCAAAATTAAAAAAAAAACTCTCTAAAACATCTAAATAAAAATTTTCCCGCCATTTTTGGTTAGTGTTTTCAGTCTTACTCAGTGGCGCCCCCAACGGTAATATTACTTCGGACCTACTAAATTGTGTGAAATTGTCATTTTTCGAATAGTGTCGTAGGAAAAAGCTAATACTGTATTAATGAATAGAAGATTACCTTCTGGTACAAGTTTACATGGTTTTGATTTGGTTTTAACTAAAACCAAAAACATTTAGCAAAATTTTGTTATTAGAGTTTGTTCCATCTAGTGTTTGATTTGTTTTTATGAATTTGTTCCAAATGTATTGCTTTTTTATGTAATAAAACAGTATAATTACCATTTAGAAGTGGTTGAATAATTGGAGGCCCACACAGCGGCCCGTGCACAAACTCATACGTGGCTTCAAAAAGCGGCGAATTGTGTTTGAAGTAGCTCAACGCCGAATGCGCACTATCCACAATCAGCTGAAGATTAAGTTGTTCTCCTCTTGATATGATTTGAGTCGAAGAAGTGTGCTTGCTACACAAGCAAGTCACATTGCCACTTTGGGCCGCCTTGGTCAACGGTATCGGCGGATACGAGGTGTTAGCCCCCGGAGGAAGAGGCTCCCAAATTACCAACTTATCAACTCGATCCTCCAAACAATTTGAGCAAGGCGCTTGATTGTATGGATTCTCCTTGAAATCGATGTTCGTTATAGTCAAAATAACACGAGCGAAAAGTCTCCGATCGGTAACAAAACGGTACAAACATTGCACATCTTCACTCGACTGTGTCTGCTTGTAAACCAAAGTGTTCAGCGGAGACCTCAACCAGCCTCGAGTTTGCCTCCACGAAGCGAACACTTCATCGCAGGGTTTGCCAGGCACTGGTTCGCCCAATTTCGTGTTGTTGAAAAAATCGTAATGGGCCCAATAGTACAAAGACGAGCCGCTGTAACTCCCGGTTTTGCTCTCGAAGCGAACGAAGAGGGCGTTTCCGGTTGAGACGAAATCGTGCTTTTCCATTGCTTTGGAGAAGGTATCACAGAAAGTCTTGATGATTTTTGAGTCGTCAGGCCAGGAGGAGTCGTAAAGAGTGAGCGACTCGCCACAGTCGCCTTCAATTGGCTGGATTGGAGACTCGATTCGGTTTATCCGAAAACTGAAATTTATTATTAGTTTTTGTTTTAAAATTAGTGTGTTTACCTGGGGAAATATAGTCGGACGATTTCGCCCTCTTCCCCTTGCATGAGATATGTACAGCTGGTATGTGGGGGGTACCAGTGGGCTACGGAGAGGAAAATTCCTTCGGAATCTCCAGATGCTCGAAGACTCTCGGAGGACAGGAGCCAGTCACAGGTGCCGTTTCGACTCCCGGCCGTATCCACGTGGCCTGGCCAGTTTCCGACGTTGAAGTGGAAACCAGTGTTGAGCAAAGGGCCTAAAAAAGTAAGCAAGAGGTTAAAAATGCTTAACTCCGTGTTTTTCCAAATATTTAAATCTCTAAAAATGTTGCAGTAGGGCCTGAAGGTTGTTTTATTTTCTATGCCATTTTTTCAATAATAATCATCAAAATACTGGCGGTCTTAATTCACAATAAAAGTGTTCGTGTTACAGTGTACGGTTAGTTTTTGAATTTTTAATACAACAAAAAGAAAAAATATATTTGAGTTTAGGATCCCTGATCATGTTGCGAAGATATATTTTTTTGGACCAAGGTGTAAAATCTAACTCTTTTCATTGTGTAATAGTTATTTGTGCAAGCTACACAAAGAATGTAAGGGCATTACAACATTAAGAAAGAATTCTCCGTTGATTCTTCCGAGACAAGTTAGTCTTCACATTCCGTGTCGTTTATTATATTTTTTCAGCTATGATTATTATCATTAGTCAATTTTAAATTAATACCTAAATTAGCGACATACTACGCGTAACTATGAGTGTAGGCTTCACTTACAATGCATGTAGAGAAGAAAAATCTATTTTTTCTAATCTAAATTTGTTATATATAAAGCAGACAGTGGTATACAGGCTGTATCAAAACTCACTCCCCACCACGAAGGTGCTAGTGATAACAGCAATGGGGATGACAAAAATCCAAAGAAAGTAGATCTTTTATTCTTCGTTTGAGAGATACAGAGGTCTGTTAAGATAACCAATCCCAGAAGCTCTCTCCAGATCTACTGTATACAGTATTTTCATGAAAAATAATTCAAGTGCTCACTTTTATTGTCCGTTCTACCTATTTCTTGTTTTCCTAGCAACGTGTTTATTTAATTAGTAGTTGTTTCAAAACTATAAAAACGCCAACGACGCATTTTACCAAATTATTTCTTAAAATAACATTGATAAAGTTGTAAAATAGTTAGAATGATTAGATCAGACTAAATTGAAAGTATAAATTACATTAGCTATTATGTTTTTGAAATGCATGAATAATTTATAACAGCTAATTTGAGCGAAAATGCGACGTTGGCGTTTTTATAGTTTTGAGACAGCTAATAGTCCTCTAGAGCAAGCCCTTTTGTGATTTTCTATTTTCAACCGTTCTTATCTTACAAACGCAAAGAGTTAGAATTTTTTGTAGAGAAACTTTAGCTTCAAAATTGCGTAAACTACACGCACCTTCTCGGTAGAGAGCAAGTTCTTATACAAGCTGTAGAAATGTAAAGAAATTTTTTTTAAAAGACAGAAGGTAGATGAACAGTCTCTTCGATATTCTAGATCGTTTATAATTCTAGTTATTCGTTTCTAATTGATCTAATTATGTGATATAAAACAATTAATCACCCGTTTAGGAATACACTAGAGGTAAACAACCACGAGTTTTTTTATTACTGTTTGCTAAAAAGTTGATTTCTGACAATTTCTGCTTTAGAAAAAAGCCAAATCTCTTGCACGTTTTTTATATATACAGAGTCGCTAAAAAGTATGGATACAGTTAAATATTTTCAGAACGGTTTAACAGAAAACCTTGAAATTTGGGGAACAGTTAAAAGTGTTTAAATTCTATCATCTGAAAGCTTTTTCAAATTTTTATCGACATTTATTTTGAAAATTTAAGGCTAACTCAATTTTTTTAAATGGCACGAAAGGTCAAATTTAATCATTTTTAAAAAAGCATTTTTTTCTGAATTCAATAATGTAACATGATACCCACCATTGCTTTTATTAGAATGTAAAAAAATTCTGGAATAGTAAAACTAAGTTAGCTTTGAAAATATTCTTATTAGCAATGTGTGTCACCTGTATATTAGCCCAAAAATTAATCCTGAGTGCAATAATTAGTTTGATAATAGTACATTTGAGTAAAACTGAGCGAAAAAACTTCTCTCATGGTGGTTTATCATGAAGACAGAAAGCCAAGAAGTTAGTGGAAATTAGTGAACATCGTTTGTAGCATTAAAATCAAGTATTCCGTGTTTAAAATTTTTTAATTAAACGTGTTCTTTTTCAGCTAAAAGTGTTATTTTAACAATTATTCTTAATTTTTACTTACTTTTTGGTTAATGAGCTAACGACATATAAAGACAACATTTCCAAGGCTAATAAAACTTTTTATTTTTTAAAATTTTCGTTTTTTTTTAAGTTTCGATCACATTAAGGTGTGCATGTGTTATACCATAGAACTAAAAAAAATGCTCCTCTCAAAAATATTAAAATTGACCCTTGTTGCTATTTAAAATTAATCAAGTTAGCCTTGTATCTGAACAACAAATAGAGACAGAAATTTAATAAACATCTGAAACGATACACTTTATATACTCTTAAACATATACCAAATTTCAATAAGTTTTGATCAATAGTTTTTATAACATTTAACTGAATCCATGCTTTTTAGCGACCCTGTATAAAAAAGTGTAATAAAAAATATAGGCTCTTTTATTTCACAGTTAAAGTGTTTCTGTTAGCAGATGAGAATAGATTCTTAATTTTTATCTTAAACTCTAAAGAAGCCTAGCGGTTTCTCACTACAAAACAAAATAAATTTATTTGAGTGTAGGCTCTCTGACTATGTTGTGGAGGCGTATTGTTTTGTGCCATAATTGGCGCTAATTAAGATCATTAAATATTATAACCCAGTGACTGGTTACATAACCTGTTGAAGATTTACAATGGTGATTTTCTAATTAGTTTCTGCTTTAGAAAAAGCGTCAAATTGATATGAAATGGTTTAAATTGCCAGAATCTGCTTTACAACGAAGTTTTTTTAATACATAGTTTTACCGAAGCAAATTGATCTGATAATTCTTTGTCTAGTAATAGCTTAAGCAGCATTATTTCTGCACAAAACGTAGTTTTTAATCAAAATTATCAAATAATTAAAACTCATGTTATAACTGTTTCGGGTTTTTAGAATATAACAAGAAATCATTGAAAAACTATTATTTTAAAGAAACTAGGATGAGAATCTACGTTTTCAGAAATCGGTGAAATCAACTTATTTATTTAAAAAGATTTGTATAAAATTGTTGTTTTAATTTACAATATCAACTTATTTCAAGAAAATTAAACCCCGGTTGTCGTTTTTAGCTACAGTGAGATAATTTGAGCCATTTTCGCAATTTAAATCTCTTTTAAGCAATGAAATGCTAGAATTTAAAATTTTAAACAAAACTGATTGTTTTCAGTGAAAATGTAATGTAATTCGCTTTTATTTAAAATTAAAAACCAACATTTAAACAACTGGTATAAACATCGTCAAAAAAATCTACGCGCATATTCTTTAAACTCTCTTGCTTATCTAGGATTTCTTCCTTATGAACAAACCAAATTGCATGAGATCGGCTTAAATCTCTTTAGTTTGGTGTGAAAACGCTAATTTTTTCAGTAGTTCCGTTGCAGGACGATGGTTTTAATGATCCCTTCTTTATAGAAATTAACTTAATTAAAAAGGCAAATAAAAAATTATTGTCGACCAATGTAAAGATCAAAAACCATTCCTAAGCGAGTTGGCATTTTTTAAGCGAGGTAGATGTGAGGATCAACTTGTTTTAACAAAATTGATTTGTGGTTTGTCGGTAAACCATTTTGTTTGTAAGTGGGAAGTTATTAAAAATCAACAAAACATGTAAAAAGATCGTGGTGTCTGAGAAAAACGAAGCAACCTTAGGCTTAAAGGTTTTTCAATAAGGAATTTTTACTATAGTCATGAAACTAATACATAGATCATCGTTTTTGTTTAAAATATGGCGATTGGAGCCGTTCACTACTAAAGCGGTTTTTCACTACAGAACGAAAAAATTTTGTTTGAGTTTAGGATCCCTGACATTTAAATTGTAAAATAGCATTAACTGTTAAGGCTTCAAAAAATATTTTTTTAAATTATTAATGGATTATGATATCGATACATGTTAATAAATATTTACGAAACAAGTTTCCTACTCCGCCGTGACATAAATATTAGAAGTTTATGTTTCAATAAACACTAATCTTTTTTCCTGTATCCCTGTTTCCCCCAAATACAATTCCGCCATCCTTTGTTTCCGAATTACCCCGCATTAAAAAAGCATCGCCTCCCTCACGCAAGGTGTATTAACGCTTAAACGAAAAACTCCATCCCCTTCACCATAAATTCACACCGACCCCCTCGCCCTCGTAATCGCCTGTTCATACGAAAAATAATCCCGTGTAAGAACGCTGTTTGTTGCCGAAAACGACAACGTTACCATGTCGATAAACTACAACAAGGAGAAATAACACGCTTCTTACCTGCCGGCGACGAAACAAACTCCACGAAAAGGTCCTGAGATGTGCCTATAATGGAGTACGGGAACTTTCCCATCCCGCAAAACGTTCCAATAACAGGACTCAACTCGTTCTTTCCGTCGTAGATTTTTATGTAGTCGTAGGGGCAATTCTCCTGGCCTGGAAGTGCAACATCCGATGTAAATCAATTTGAATGGAAAAGTAAATTTTAAAAGGCAACGAAAATCTTTGTTCCAACAGAGTTTGGTTTTAGTAAAGGATCAATAAAACGTATCCTAAAATAGTTCAAAGTCCAAAACTAGAATTAATTGACTTAATGTACTAAACAGTGACGCTTTGGAATTACCTTTAGAGTAATCTCGTGAGACAACAAGGAGCTGTTTCCTGTCTCCATTTCCCAAACTTTAGAAAAACTTTTCAGTTACTTACTGAAAGGCCACTTGGACACTATACGGACACGTCTGCTACCGCTTTAATTGCTTTTATTTTTTCCTTTATTCGCACGTTTCAAAATAAAGTAGTTGAAAAATTCAATTTCAGACTTGTTTATGAGTTTTTGAAATCAATCAAAACTTTGCAAACATTTCTACGTTACAACAAGCAATTCAACAGCATATTGACACGTCTTTTTCGTAATGGAAGAACATTAAAATGCATAGCCTGCAGAATAGTTTCAGATTTCAAGTCGGTAACGATGAAAACTTTCGACGTTTTAACAGACAACACACGTACTGTTGTAAAACACTTCAGCAGGCTATTTATCAACTTTAACAGCTAGTAAATTATTTTTAAGTTAATGGCACTATAGTAAATTACTTTTTGCATCCACTGGAAAGTTCTAAATCAGTTAACTCGACACCCGAAAATTGATTTAGAAAAAGGAATTTAGACTCATGTGAGAAAACCAAGTATTATTGTTGCACCAGGAACGAGATAACAAATAAATGTTTCTGCATTGTTTTAACAAACTACTTCTTCAAATTCGTAGTCTTTAAATTTGGAGAAAATTTCAAACCTAATTTGGCAAAGATTGAAAATTTCTAAGTTGCTTGTTAAAAAATTCTTGGCTTTGTAAATAAGTGTGCATATTAATAATTAGGTCTTTGTGTCTTGAGGGAGAAATAATATCTGGGCTTTTAATTTTTTGTTTCGTTATTGGCTGTTTCAAGCCGCGTTGATTGAATTAAAATGCCAGTAAGAACCTCCCCTCTGGAGTAAAGCTTGTTTTTCTGCTGTTGCCTTTCTAAATTAGGGCTGTTTATACGGAAAGAGAAAAACCTTTGCGTGTGCAGTGGTGGTAAGAAGTGTTTGTTAGTTGATACGACGGACGGAGTTAGCGGTGTAAACACAACGATAACAATAACTCTCAGGCCCTTTTTATGGCCTTACCGCCTCCACCACTATTCGCAGCAATAATACCTAAGGAACTGCCGTTAGTGTTGCGGGATAAGGGATGCGAATCGGATGGAAGAACACTCGCACTGCTGCGATAAAAGTCCGAATAACAAATACTAATTCGAGATAAAAAGTAAATATGAGACAATCTTCCTCTGAATTGCTAACATTAAAGTTACGTTAAGCATAATTCAAAAAGCAATTTAAAAATTATTCGGTGTTAGGTCAAACAGTTTTGTTAGAAAGCACCTTTAATATGCGTTGACTTTTTTACAAAAAAAATCTTTATAATTCTCCAAAAACTTTCAAAAGGTTGAACTGCAAGAAGTGTCTTAGAAACTGTAAAAAAAGCGTTTAAATAATCAAAAAGAAAGCCATTTTGAAATCAATCCGTAATTTTTTTGCCTCATTTTTGGAAAAAAATTAGAATAATTGAGTTTCTACTTAAATAACGTGCTAAAATGCTAGCAAAATGGGAAAATAATGTAATTTTTGACTTTTGATATGTAGCTATTGTATATGCCGTTTAACAAAAAATATAAAAAAATATTAGTTTACTTTTGATAAACTTTCCCGAAATAATTTCGTTGTGTAGTTACCAACCTAACTTTATATCTCAGTTCAAAAAACATTTGCAAAATTATTGTGTTATTATCAAATACTCAAAAAATACAAAAATTGCTCTACTTTCTTTTTTATTTCCACGTTTTTTTACTAAACTCATTTAACGCAAAAATATACTTGTAGAATATGATTATAAAGGTCACCAATTTCGACCCAATTCTGCGATTTTTGGAGTTGTTTTGAACATATTTTGCAAAATAATTGAGTTTTCTAATCAAAATTGTGCATAAACGCTTAAAGTATGCAAAACTAATACAATTTTCAAGTCACTTCGTCGATCTGTTAGATTGTTTTTAACAAACTTCTGTGATAGCATTTTTTTTCTAAAATAGTTTTTTGATATTAAGTGATTGATGCGTTTTTTGACGCTTGGGAATTTACAAATTGTCTATTGTGAAACTGAAAGTAGTTTCACAAAGAGAATTTTTGTGCAATTCTTTTTAGAAAATTTTTAGAAGTTGTATTGGCAGTGTTGGGCTGTAATCTAGTGTGTAATCTCTCAACAGCGTCAAGTCGTTTATTGATAAAGCCTAAATAATTAACAAAATTAAGAGGAAACAGTTTGAACAGATTTTGATAAATTAAATTAAACATAAACAAACAACAAAAATACAAAGTAGAAAAAAAAGTATATTACACTTATTATATAAGATTTAATTGTGAACCTTATTCCACTAGAGCACTCCTTCTTCGTGCTCCAAAACTATTCGTGTTACAATAGAACGTCTTATAAAACTCGTATAATAACATACTATTTTCTAAATTAGTTCACTAAAAGTGTCAAAATCATTCTATTATTAAGAAAAATTGTTGTTGAATTTTCAATTCAGGTTAGCAAACTTTTGTAAATAAGGCGGTTTTCTCTCAAAAATTTGCCAAAATGTTTAAATTATACAAAAATTATTCTACTGTCTCGGTAATCCTTTGGTTTATTTTGGGCGAAATAAATATTCGTATTTTTGATGGGAATATGTTCTGAAACGCAGAAATCAAAATATGTAGGTACCACAAATTTTAATTTAATTCAGCTATTTTTTGTAAATACTTCTTACAAAATTTAGTAAAATAATAAAATTCTTAAATAGAAAACGTGCATAAACGCTCAAAACTGGCAAAAATTGACCTACTTTTTTGCAATTTTTTACATTATTTTGACGAAATACAATAAAATTACATTAAACTTTCGCCTTTTTGGTTGGAAAATGTTCTGAAATGTAGAAATACAAAAAGTACAACATTATGTAAATAAAACCTGTTCCGACCCAATTCTGCGATGTTTTTTTGGTCATTTTTGACGACATTTGTTACATACTTAAATTTTCAGATAGAAAACGTACTCGAAACACATTTCTGTCTCCATCCGGCGATTTTCATAAATTTTAACAAATTTGCGTTTCTACAAAAGTGGCAAAATAATTTTATTTTCTAATAAACTTGCTAGTGAATTGTTAGCCCGATTTAACAAACCTTTGCTTTAACCAAAAACTTGCGTTTTAAAACGTAGAAATACAAAAGATGTAAGTAATACCTATTTTTACACAATTCTGCAATTTTTTTGACAAAATTTTAAGAAATAATTTAGTTCTTATACTAAAAACGTGTAAAACTCCCCAAAAATACGCAACTAACATCAGTAACGATTTAGTTTAGCGTTTTTTGTTATGTTTTCCACAAACGTTCGTGAAATAATTGCATTTCAGCAAAAGTGGCAAAATAATTTGATTTCCGGCGAAACTTATTAGTTAATATACAGCTCAATTTAGCAAATTTACGCGAAAAACTGTACGCAATTTTATATCAAAAACGGACCTACAGGCTTAAAAAATGCAAAAATTGCTCTATCCTTTTTAAACTTTTGTGTTTTTGATGGAAAAATGTATTGAAACAGAAAAATAAAATATGAAGATGATACAGATATTTTTCCGTAACTTGTTAAAAAATATTATTAAGCACTTGAAAATTATAATACGCACTGTTTCTGTAACTTTTTAATTTGTGACCAAATATCGCTAAAAAATCACGTTTTTAAATTTGAATTGTATTAAAACATTTAAGACGCAACATTTTTGAGTTTTAGCAACTTAGCCGTGCGAATTAGTGAAATTATATTTCGTTTACGAAAAAGATAAATACTTAAACGTTTCCCAGAGGATTTCTGGTTATTTTCCAGACTCAAGAAAAATCAATGTGGTCGCTGTTTTAATTCAACAGATGACATAAATACTATGATTAGAAAGCCGTTCAATTTCGAAAACTATTTACAAACCTGAGGATATCGGCCTCATGGGACATGTCATGATATTTTCGCATCGCTGTCCGTCGATGTTGAATTCTTCGTTCTCGATGTACAGCTTGATGAAAGGCAGTCTTGTGTTCAGGTAATATCTGCAGTGCAAATTCCGGGGATAGACTCCGGGATAGGCCGGAGATTGCACGTAACAAGTTTGAAGGCGGCAGTCCCGGAATATCCTCTCGCAGTAAGACCTGTAACAGGGGAAAATTTCCTTGAAAAATTGAGCCCTTTAAATCAAACAGAAAACCTGACAAAAAGGGAACGATGTTCTCCTGTTGATTGAGGTTTCGTCGTGAATTTTCCAGAGATATCTCCTTTTATCACGCGTTCACGCGTTGCCTACAGATTTATTCACAGACATCAAAAGAACACTCCCTTTTAATTAAAAATGACATTATTCTTTCGTGTCTTTTTGTCAGCGAGATAATGGCAAACGTTCAGACGCCACAACAATCAACGAGCTTTCTAACAGCGATTCACTTCGTTTATCTCGAGTTATTTTTGTTTTGATTGACTTATTTACTGGAGAAAAGATGCAGCTTTAATTATAAAGACAAACGAGAGTATTCTTTGAGACCCACTTTTAACTCAAGTGCACTGTTATTTTTCATCTATAAAAAGCTAATTGCCACTCCACAGTCGTTTGAAACAATACTACAAAGTTAAAACTTTCCAGAAACAAATACTTGCAACTTTGGGTTAAAAATGGTATTTCCACTAGAAAAAATATGCATTTTAAGAGCAATAAAGTCACCAAGTTAATTACAAAAATTTTGTGAGCTTTAAAACTTGGCGTTTAATTGAAAAATTCCCGACTTTATGACGTTATAATTCAAGCATCGTAAAACGTAAGGAATAAACACGACAAAAGAGTTGAGAATGTTGAAAAACACGTACAAAGTTAAACATTGAAAATTCCTTTTCTGCAAAAAATCTAGCTACATTTCCTTGAATAACATTTAGCTTTTAGCGTTCGCAATGAACGTCTGGAACTGTTACCACAAGTCTTGTTACTGTTGAATAACACTGGAAGATAGATATACGTCACTTGTGGGCCTTGCGGTGTAGCACCGAATTTAAATGACTCCGCAGTTTACATAATTTACGGTCATTTATCGCAACTAACGCATTTCTGCATCACCAGAATGCAACATCATTTTACTGGAGTATAAATGTAACAGAGAAATTAACAAAATAAATGTTTTAATATGTCTTATACAGCGTGTTCCGTTTTTATAGTAGTTCTAAGACAAAAGTTTTCTATAAACATGTATCAAAAAATATTTCCTAAGGGAGCTACATACTTTAAAAGTGGTGATGTTTATGGTCTTCAACATAACGTTTAAATTAATTTTATTCAAATACGGTGAGTTGTATCGAAACAACACAAGAAACCATTTTTATGTAAAAAAACTATGTAATTTACGATTTTATTGCTGAAAGTGCAAAAAACTCAAATCAAAATACTTGGGGTATTTTCTACCCTTCACCCCCCACTTTGGAACGCTCCTGATTAAAAATTTTTCTACATTTGATCCTCGAATTCGGTTAGGCTTATAAAGGTTATCAAGTGTACCATTTTTGTAATTTTGCTTGTAGTGGTTTTTGAATTGTTGAGAAAAACCTACTAAAAGAAGCACCCTTTTGAGGGGGTGTAGCTCTCTTACGAAGTATTTTTCGATACATGTTTATAGGAAACTTTTGCCTAAAAATTAAATGTTCTATTTGTTACAATAGAACGTCTTATAAAACTCGTATAACAATATACTATTTTCTAAATTAGTTCTCTAAAAGTGTCAAAATCATTCTATTATTAAGAAAAATTATTGTTGAATTTTCAATTCAGGTTAGCAAACTTTTGTAAATAATGCGTTTTTCTCTCAAAAATTTGCCAAAATGTTTAAATTATACAAAAATTATTCTACTGTCTCTGTAATCTTTTGGTTTATTTTGGGCGAAATAAATATTCGTATTTTTTATCGGAAAATGTTCTTAAACACAGAAATGAAAATATATAGGTACCACAAATTTTAATTCAATTTAATATTGAAAAAATTTCTTAAGGGAGCTACATACTTTGAAAGTGGTGATGTTTATGGTCTGCAACATAACGTTTAAATTAATTTTATTCAAAAACGGTGAGTTGTATCGAAACAACACAAGAAACCATTTTTATGTTAAAAAACTAAGTAATTTACGATTTTATTGCTAAAAGTGCAAAAAACTCAAATCAAAATACTGGGGTATTTTCTACCCTTCACCCCCCACTTTGGAACGCTCCTGATTAAAAAATTTTCTACATTTGATCCTCGAATTCGGTTAGGCTTATAAAGGTTATCAAGTGTACCAATTTTGTAATTTTGCTTGTAATGGTTTTTGAATTGTTGAGAAAAATCTACTAAAAGAAGCACCCTTTTGAGGGGGTGTAGCTCCCTTACGAAGTATTTTTCGATACATGTTTATAGAAAACTTTTGCCTTAAAATTAAATGTTCAATCACCTGTTTAAATTTGTAACAGTAAAAACAGAACAGTATGTATAATTTTTTTTTGCCCGGCGCCTCCACCAAAACGTGCTTGGTCGCCAAATCAGTAAATACTGTATAATTTTGATGGAGTTGTAATTATTAGAACATTTGCCATTTAGTCAGCACAGCCCGTCCGAAGGCTTATAAACTTAGGTGCTTGCCGTACAGTTTGTGTTCATTAGAGCTCGTTAGTCTCGTTATTAAGAAGAAGTTGCGTTAATTTCTTGCATAATTAGAATGTATGTATTTAGTTATAAACTTACCCCTGAACGACCTCCCCTCGTCTATTTGGATAAAGTTCCGGGTGCTGGCCATACCTCAAATATACAACGAGTTGTTGTTCGGCTCGCGTATCGAAACTAAAGTAAGTTTGGTCGGTGAAATTATCGCTATGAAACACAACCTTCACGAAAGACGTTTCCGACATGAAAGTTTGAGGTTGTTCACTCTCACCGCAAAAAATGCCGGGCTCTTTGCGGTTTGAGACGTCCGTCTTTGCGTTGCCATCGACGATCTGAAATAATAAGAAAATACTCAATTGAAATTTGGTATTAATTGGGAGTCGGTTCCATGCAACAAAACAATAATATTGTTGAAACATTGGAAACTCTACACATAATAAGCCAACACATGACTGCAGACTTGTTAACCAATGATCACTAATTAAAATTTTATCTGAAATAACTCCTTTTATTTGCAATTTGCTAATTGGTCATCGAGCACTACTTCAATTAGTTGATGCCGAGACTAGGCAGCTTTTTCTAAAGTCTAAGAAATTCAATAATAATATTTTTAAGTAACATTGCTTGACTTTTCTTGCTTTACGTTCAATTTTTAATGACTCCAAAATAGCTTGGGGTTGGCTTAATTTGCATCAAATCTACTGGGAAGCAATTTAGCTCGATTTTAAGTAAGACACCGTTAAAATAATTTTTTAAATGTAAGAAATGTCAGAATTTAATAACTTAAACAGTTTCAGGTGATTTTTGCAGAAAAGAAAGCTTATTGAAAGATATTTCGGTTGCATAAAAATAGTAAACACACAATCTTTTTTTAGGACCTTAATAAGTTTCTTTGATTCCTTAAATCATCTTAGCACTTGTTTATTCTTAATGAAAATTTGTGTTTACTTATGTCAAAAAGAAAACTTACCAAAATGATCTTTATTTATGGAAAAAATAATCTTTAGTATATTATCAAAACAAAAACTTTTTTGTCAAAATGTCATCTCGACCAGCAATTTACTTAATTTTTTCAGAAAATAAAGCTTCTTAAAAAGGGCTTCGATTGTAAAAAAATTTTAATCCGACAATCATTTTTTAGGGCTTTGTTGAATTTTTTGTTTTCTTAAAAATAAAAGCCAATCATTTGTAAAATTAAACTAACCTTTGCAGAAAAAAAATATGAAAAAGACTGTACTATAGTAAAACCTCTCAACAATGAACATCGATGAGGAATCATTCATTCATTGTTCGTTCTAGGGCGGTGTCCACTAATGCACGGTGGGCAGTTTTAATATATATATATTTTAATAAACAAGTGAGCGTAGCTGTGACATAGGACTCAGTGACCACAGAAGGTAGGAGAAGAAGACCTAATATGACGAATTGCAAATTCCTAAAGTATATGAAGTAAAGTGATTTTTTTCAAGTTGTTTTTAGAAACCGTATGTTTTTAGAACAATATATTACATGATATAATTTTCGATATTTTTGAAACGGCTTCAAAATATTCAGACAACATGAGCTTACTGTGGTGCTAGGGCAAGTGTTCCCTATAACACTATCATGTCATCAATTTTTTATCACATTTTTTTACACTTATTAGAATTTTTGGTATAGAATTCTTTATTCATTATTTTTACATAGTTCATTAAACAAATGTTCGTTCTTTGCAGCATCACTCTTTCGGTCTGTACTTTGTAAGAGATAAATTTATATATCATGGTAATTGAAATTCTTTTGTCCGCGTCCGCCATTAACATATTTTCAAAAAATGTAATATTACGATACTACGTACTACGAAATTTGTAATACTTTTATTTTTCAATAATAAAAAAAAATGTAAAAACAGGTGCAGCATTTTAATTGAGCTCAAATTTGACCTGACTGGATCAGTCATGGCGGCCAATATGGCGGCGCCATGCCGTTATCACAAAATTTTTGAAATGCAACAGTATGATTTTTTTTCATAATTTTTTCATAATCCGTCTTACAGCCTTTACAACTGTGCTACTTATTTTGAATGTGAATGAAGCGAGCACGAAAAGAAATTAAAATGTTCATTAGTCTAAAGTAAGCTATAAATTTTATATGAATTAGCCGCTTGACTGATCCAGTTAGGTTAAAATTGAGCTTTCTTAAAGTACTAAACTCCTTGTTTGTGCATTTTTATTTTATTTGAGAAAAATATCAGAAACATGAATTTTATTATAAAAATTCGGTTCGCGCACATTCAAAACAAGCAGCACAGTTGTAAAAGCTGTTAGTCTAGGTTCTAATTATAAAAATGGTATCGTTCTATTTAAAAACATTATGATTACGTAATAACTCCGCCAATCTGAGCTCAATTAAAATGCTAATTTACTTGTTTTTGCATTTTTTTTATTTTTGGAAAATAAAAGATTTACGAATTTTATGCGTTATTTTTAACTCGCTCTATACAAATTCGTATTGTAAATAAATAGTTTAGAGAAGTTATTGTTTAATTGTTTTCATATTGTTTAGAAGAAATTAGTAGAGTATTAATTTGTACTATAGGAATGAGGTACAGTTACGCTCAAGAGAAATGAAACCCCTAAAACCGATTTGTTACGGTTAATGTGGAAATTTTGCTAATTTATAAACTAGCTGAATATTTTGTAAACTAGCTGAGTGGTTTGTAGACTAATCTAATAATGACACAAACCGACAACTGCCGACTCTTCTCTCTCTGGAATATGTTTTATACATCCTAAAAGTTTATTATATTTTCTTATTGTAATGATTGATGTGGTAAAAATGTCCAAATGGTATTTAATATTTTCTTTTCCTAATTGTTTAATTTTTGACTATAAAAAAGTACATAGTTATGTAAAATACTCGTCTATTGCAAACTTAAAGGCATTATTTTGTGACTGAGACAAAATATACATGTGATATAAAACACAAACAAGTAGAAAAAATGTTGAAAAGGTAAAAGTGCAAAATTTCGAGAAATAAATGCTTGTCGCTTTCGTTATTTACATGCAATTCTCAAAAGAAATTCAGATTGATTACTAATTACATAATAATCCTAATAATTCCAAACAAATTCTTCAGCAGTTTCAATTAAGGTCCAAATATTTGTTCAATTAATTCTAAAGCCGAGGGCTCCTGGGTTTAAATTCTAAGAAAGTTTTCGTTTTGCAAAGAGACACTCATTAGATGCCCAATGGGACTTGAACCGTCCATGTCCCGTCACCGTTCCATTATTTCAGCGCCAAGTAAATCTGGGATTATTGGATCTGGTGTTTTCACGCCGACCGAATCGTTTTATTTCCCGGGGCTTTTCCAATTATCTGGCTGGCTTGTTAGGTCGGCACCGGCCTGTGTCGACAGATGGCGTTCTATACTACAAATTGACCGGCTCGGATTAACTCCGATTTTGTTTTGAAAGAAAACTGCGATTTATGGCCGCAATAAGGAGCGCTTTTATTAAAATCCTAGATATTTTGAAAGCCTCGTGGCGATTTAATCCCGACTGTTCTAATTACCTACCAAAACTTATCTTTTGTTGGAAAAAAATAAATTGTTTTTCCCGGTTCAATCAAAGTTTGAAGGGCTCCGCCCTCTCTTCCATATAACTTTTTTAGTTTTCAATATAGATCAATCATTTCCGGCGAATACGTCAACGACGACCGTCTGTCGTAATAAACTTTAGGGAGCAGCGCGGAGGGTTTTGCTGAAATATTAAAAGTGTCAGAGTGTCTTAGCTCCCATTGAAAAATGAAAAAATTGCTACTCATATTCCATAGACAGTGACATTATTAGCTTCAAAAAGGAAATTTCATATAATTCCCTATTGATTCGTGAAGCGACTCTTTCGGAAAAAAGTAATAAACGCAACGAGAAAATGAACCCGAGTATGCAATTTCGCCGGAAAATTAAGCACAGCTTGCATTCTTAATCCTTGATAAAAATCAGCAAACTAAATACGTTTTCGCCTGCTTTCATTAGCATAAATAAAAGTAAACAAAAGTAAGCTTCAAAATGAAAATACCAAATAAACATGTCTACAAATAAGTGATCGATCACAACCTGGTTTCACAATGACGTAAAAATCATTCTTTATTACAAAAACAACGTCTAAAGAAAACTGATTGATCCAATGTTTTTATTTGGCAACGAAAACTCTATTATTTCCAGATCTATCTTCTTCACCAAAATGTACGAAAAAACCTTCAAACTTTATACCCATCCGTTCTCATTTATTGTGAACTCATTGAACCTTCTAACGATCAACAAAATTATTTCCAATTTGATTCAACCCCAATGCATTTGTTGTATTTGACAGTTTAATAATCTATAAATATCAAAATTTACAAACACCTGTTGTTGACATGTAGTCGAAACAGTCGACACCTGTTTCAAAAATGGATTAGACAGAGGTCGGACCCTCAACCGTTGTTGCTATTATGTCTACAGGGTTATATTTTGCAAAACTCAAATTAATCCGAATTTAAAATTTTAGTAAGATTAATTGTGATCAGCTACACAATGAATTAACTTCAATTAACATTCCTATGCACAGCAAAAACAATTAATTATTTCATAGCAAACTCTCATTTCTGTATGTATTAGATCCACCGAGTAGAATTAGTAAGGATTTGATTTATAAGAGCAAAATTGTAATTTGTAATTAAATAAATAAAAAGTAGTAAAGAGGGTAAATAAATATGTGAGGACCCGAAAGCTCCACGTGTCATAAGACATATTGGATTATTAAACTAATTTTTGAAGTTTAAGTTATTGAAGGCATACAAAGTTGCTAAACAGTATAGATATAGTTAAATGTTATAAAAATTATTCAACAAAACTAACTGAAATTTGGTACGAAGATAGGATGATTAATTTGTGGCCTCTTATAGAAGACAATTGTTTTTTTCTTTTTTTTTATGTTTTCATGTACTCGTAGTACCATCCTTTCATAGTGTAACGAGACAATTTGCTTGAATTTGGTAAAGTACTTTGTAACTGCTGCCTAAAGTGTCCTAAGTTTACAATTTTTTTAAAAATGTTGAAACTTGAGATTCCAGCTGTAAAGAAATATTTTTATTCTAAAAGTTACCTTA
Source organism: Tribolium castaneum (assembly GCF_031307605.1). Lineage (NCBI taxonomy): Eukaryota > Metazoa > Arthropoda > Insecta > Coleoptera > Tenebrionidae > Tribolium > Tribolium castaneum. The sequence continues at coordinate 10,572,600 of NC_087399.1, read as the reverse complement.
ATATACCTTAAGTGTTAAAAGTGGTAAAAAAGTATATAAATCAAGTGTATATAACTAGAAGGAGGTTATAGTAAAAAGTAAAACAATTAGTGGTTTCTATATGAGACTACGAATTAATCATCCCACTCTCGTATTTGTTTAAGAGTATATAAATTCTATCGTTTATCAAATTTCTATCTTCATTTGTTTTTAGAATACAAGACAAACTTGATTTTCTAATGCAAGTAGTCAGTTATAATATTAAAAAAAAATTCTGAGTTTTATCGTGTAACACATGCATACCTTAATTTAATAAAAATTTTGAAAAAATATTCGAACTAATAAAATTTTGAAAAATGTTAAATTTTGTAACCTTAGAAATGTTGTCTTTATCTATCTTTAGCTTTTTGTCGCTTAAATATTGACCAAAAAATAACTAAAAGTTAATAATAATTGTTTAAATAGCATTTTTAAATAAAAAAGAACACATTTCAATTAAAAAAGTTTCGATACGAAATACATGATTTTTATGCTATAAATGATGTTTAAAATGACTGCCATTGACTTCTTGGCTTTCTATCGCCATGATCAACCAACATAAAATTTTTTTCGCTCAGTTTTACTTAAATGTACCATTGTTAAACTAATTATTGCACACAGGTTTAATTTTTGGCTACTGTACAAGTGACAGATAGCTAATAACATTATTTTTAAAGCTAACTTAGTTTTATTTTTCCAGAAATCTTAAATAAAACTTTTACTTTTTTTACCTTTTAATAAAAATTAAGTTGAGAAAGGATCGTTACATTACTAAATTCAAACAGAATTGCTTTTTTAAAATCCATTAAATTTGACACATGATGCCATTTAAAAACAACAAGAATCTCTTATTTTTCTGTCCAATATTTACGTAAAAGTCACTAAGTGCAAGCTCTATACACTATATTCTCTATGATGCGATTGATCGTAATAAACAAATAGCAAAGAATAAAACAAAAACAAAAAAAACATAAAGAATTTTAAAACCTTTGAATCTAAATATGGTTGTGACGAATCATTAAGTCAAAACATTTACAAGCAAAATTCAATAAAGTTACTAAAGATTGTTTTTAAATACATCTGTACCAATCAAATCAATCTGTGTTTTCAAAGAAGGTTATTTGGAAAAGTTACAGACCATCATCTACTCGGTTTTTTAGATCAAGCATGCAAGTTAAAAAAAACTATCGTTATTTATACGTAATACCGAAGTTAAACGCGTGAGATCTGAAATTCAAGATTCAGAGTTAATTTAAGAAAGTTAGTGACCATTTCTATTTAGTTTTTTATTTTTTTTTGTAATTTGCCTCCATTTCGATAATTTAATAAATAAATAAATAAATAAATGCTTTATTGTCCAACAGAATTACAAAATTCCAATAACAGAACAATTACATATAAAAATAACACAATGCAATAATAGAAATTACCAAATAATTACAAAACAGTATAAACAAAATATTAAATATAAACTATAAGAAAGAAAAATACAAATATACGATATAATAGGAAAAAAAAAGTTTTTTTTTTTAAAGACAATAAAAATCTGTCAATCTAAATTCCATAGCAAGAGTTGATCTAAAGACTTTTTGAACGCACCGTATTAAAAATAAGAGAGTGTACGCCCAGAAAAATAACAGAAAATCCTCAAAGACAATTTGTGGTTTGCTTATATGGTTCAATCTTACAACTTTTTTGAAAAATCACTCAAAAAATAATTCGATACTGGAAACTGTAATAGTTATTTATTTGATGAGTTTGATTGTAAAACGGACGCTTTATTTCAAGAGTGAAATATTAAATCACGAGACTTTTAGCTATATTTTTTTAGTTAAATGTCTTTGCGATTTTTTTAAGAAAAGAACACATTTACTAACATAAATAAAAATTGCAATGTGTTCAAAAATGGTTATTCATCCAGTCACCTATGAAATTTGAACGTAATGTGCCGCCTAATTTAATTGTGAATGACGTCAAAGTAATAGATCCGTCAATATAATGCAGACAGGCTTTGAATCTAGAAACAAAAGAATAAACAAAATAAAAAATCACAGAAATATAAAACACAAATGAAGACAAATCCTACATTTGAAACAGCTTGCCGAAAAATACAAAAAAAGTGAGTAAAAGGCTTATTGCAAGATTTGACAGAGATGACAATACAGAGACTAGGATAGTCATTTGAACAAAGCGGCACAGTAAATCTAAATTTTGTAGCTGACTAGATGAACAACCATTTTTGAACACTTTGTACTATTATCTCGTTTTTTTACTCTTCAAATTCAGCAAATTTTATTGAGATAATAGGAACAGAACCATTAATTTTATGGGTATTAAAAGTCATGTTATATTTTGAATTTCGTTTCACGTCCTAGTATTTAGGTTTTCGTGATTAGATAAAATGTAGTTCATTAGCTTGCGATATTTTTTGAAAAATGTGATAATTAGATAAAGAAGCATCAAACTTGTCTAAGATCTGTCGCATAGTATCACACATAGTCTGAACATTGTTGATCCAGCACACACCCGAGATTCCAGAAACTTTGCCATCAGCCATTCTCTCCTCAGATTAATTACATCACGCATTAAGCGAGAGTTATGCAACGTGTAAGTCGAGCAATACGTCAAGAGTTGGGACGATAAACTCCGGTTATTGGCGTGATACCACTCCGGATTTATCTTCAACCCCTCACTCGCGACTGTTATCTAACTATCGTTACCTACGTTCTAATTAAGCATCTTCCGAGAGCGAAAGAGACGTCGCGACGCCTCGCCGTCGTCATTTGTATCCGTCAACGTATTGACGTTTAAGCGCTTTTCGTCGACCGTTTCGATAAATCGCCTCCGCTAAAAAGCTGAAACAGCTTTTCGGTGTCTGTCGACGAGAAATAATAAAATTCGACGGCTTTATGGATTTTACTCAATGCTCCACTTCGTCTTACATCAAAATCACACCAGTCTTAATCCAAAAACTATGTTCCAAATGAAATTAAAAAGTTGCATCTGCTCCTTTGATCATGCAAACCTGTCAGGAACGCTCTAGTTATCGCACAAACGACGTTTGGTGCCATCAGGATCATGTATCTAAAGGATAAGGTAAAAAGCGGCAACGAAGGAGAAAAACCCCCGAGTTCACCTCTAGAACGGATAAGTGCAAAGTTCAAAAGTTCGACGAGGAACGGCTATCTGACAAACTCTCTTCTAATAAATAATGGAGGTTCCGGCGAAAATGGGGATGTTCCCTTTTTTGTTAAAGAATCGAAGGGAGCGAACAAATTTGTTAGTTGTCCGTCAAACATTATGTAATTGCTTTTTGTGGCCACTCCACCAATAAATCTCGGAAGAAAATGATTAGAAGTTTGCACATAATCGTAAATTGCATTAAACATTCCAGCCAGGGCGATTAAGGCTGCATACGGGTTAATTATTTATGAAATTTTAACTTGGTTCTAACAGTTTTATGGCGCCATTATCATTAAGTTTGGCATGCATTATTAAAGCAAAGATTTTAGATACATGGTTTTCATTTTAATTAAAATTTATTTCAACAAACTGCACCTAAAAAGGCAGACTGTATTCAAAATAAAGAAAAATATGACGTCCATGTCAGCCATTCTGAAATGTAAATAATGCCATGTTTGTTTATGGAGAATAAGTAATTTAATAGCATGAGTAAGTAGAATGTTTACAAAGTTGACGGTATTGGAAATGTCGGGGCAATCACGACCGTAAACCAAGTTACCAATTATTCTAATGCATGTGATACACATACTCATGTGGAGTCACTTCTTATTAACAGAATAAACACAGTTTTAGTGTAATGCAAAGTGAATAAACACTTAGAAAATGATTCAAAGATTTTGTACTATTTAAAGTGAAATTAATAAAATATTAAACAGCATTGTTTGACTTATAATAATACAGGGTGGTCCAGCCCAGTTCCCGTCTGCTGTAGCTCATTTATTATTACAGTTGAAGTTCTTGTTATTTTGTAGATGTTATTTATATTCAAGCACACATTTCAGGAAATAATTTTTGAGTATTTGGAGTGTGCCAAAAATAGTATGACGTTATAATAATGCATTTTTTTAATGGCAAGCTATAATTTTTTTGTGCTAATTATAAAACCTTTTTAGCTTTTTATATGTCCTTAAAGACATTGGCAATTTATTTTACCTGATTTATGTTTTAACGGAAATTGAAAATATAGTTTATTCTACACCAGTAGGTTTTTTCAAAATTTTCTACAGTGAGAAATCAGCGAGATAATCGCTTCTAAAGAAAGAAATCGTGACGTCATAACCGCCTCTCATCATAGAATTCTTTTATCACTGAACCCTCTCAATCACCAAAAACTTGACAGATATTTGAACATTTTTCACACATTTTCCACAAAATAAAAAATTAACTACTTTCTAAACTTATATGTTTTCTAAATTTTGTCTTAAACTTCGCGAAAACATCCAAGAAATTTTGGCAAGTTTTAATAAACTATATCACTGTCACTTAAAAGTCAAAAACCATTTGATCTTAATAGTGAACCAAATGCTCATAGACGGTTAGGACGTCATAATTTCAACTTTAAGAAGAAATAACTTGAGTTAGAGAGTAGATGCAGAGAAACGGTTTTCAGTACTGTAATCATTTAAAACAAAGTTGTTTTTTAAGTTGTCAATACCTTACAAGTTTTTTTTAAATCGGTTCAGGGATTACTGATAAAAAAAAATAAAACCCAAAAAAATCGGTTTTACACATTTAGTTTTAAAAACTAATATAATATAATAATGAAAACATTAATTTATTAATTAGTTTAATAAAAATTTTTTTTTATTACAACTCTAACGTAAATCCTAACACTTTCAGAGTTATTTGCCAAAAACCTTAACCAGTTCCACTTTTAATCATTAAATTCATTTGTCATTGACAGAATGAGTTTTTAGCAAAGAACTCCGAATGAGTTAGGATTTGTAATAAGGTTGTGCAATAAGGATTTACTCATAAAATTTGTCATTAAAATACTTGACAAAACTATTTTTTACGAGAAACTCTGAAATGTGTTACGATTTACGTTATGGTTGTATGATAAAAAATTAATCGCTTTTTAATTCTGCATTAAATGATATAAAAATAATTAAGCGTTGCTATTTAAAATAAGTAAACTAAAACGCTCCGAAGAGTCAAAATTTTGGAAATAAATTATAAACACCCTGTCGTAATTCAAATTAAGAAAACTCACTTAATAAGTTTGTTAGACCTTGCTTAACACTCACGTAGTAAAAATGTCTTCAAATAAACACTATGTCTACTTTTTATTATTTCTAAAAAAAAATTTAACAATAATCTTTGAACCAATTTGAAACAAAACCTTTAGGAACATGTAAGAAGTTAAAAAGATTTCATAATGAGCACAAAAAAATAGTAGCTAGCCATTAAAAAAAATATGACTATGACGTCAATGTATAGTCAAAATATTTTCCTGAAATGTCTCCTAGAGTATAAATACTATTAACAAAATGTCAAAACTACCCAATACTAAATTAAAAACTGAAGTGTCAAACTTTTTTTATTTTCAAATTTTATTTTTAATTTCTGTTTACGTAATAATTAGATTTTAGAGCAAGCAAATTTTTTTGTATTTTTTGAACAAAACATTTAAGCATAGCTTGTTTTAGAACCATAGTGACGTTTGTTATTAAAATTTTGGAACTCTGATTAACAAATACCTACATTCCGCAACGCAATATTTTAAAGACATAGAACTTGAATAATCAAAACATTTTCTGTTTTTTATAATATTGTTAGTTTCTCTGTTGTTTAGTTGCTAAAAATGTTGTGTTCTATTTTTTTGTTTGATTATTTAGTCCCCTTAAAACCCCATTTTAATTTCAAACGATCTTAACCAGGTTGTGTAAATACGCGTGCTTTCCTCTTAAACGCATTAACTTATCAAATTAAAAGAAGCATCAAGGGACCAGTTGTATGCCGGTGGGTAGATCAAAGAAGACTTCATTCGATATTAAAGAAGTTTTCAGGCCGACAAATGTACCTACGAAGCTTGTGACAACTTTGATTTCGACGCATTTAATTAATCCAAACAAATTCTAGCAATGGAAAGAAAGAAAAAGCAGAGCCTGGAGCACCGCTAAGATTCGGATGCAATTATGTAAATTAATTCCCTGCGCAATCAACAAGGCTTTTATAGCCTTACGTAGGCTCACGCAACCGGTGGAGAAAGCAAAGATCGATACTTGTATATTTGTCGTGATTATATCCAAACAACCCAGTTAATTAAGGCCTGAATGCTGCAATCAGTTAGGGGCCAGAAAATCGAAAGCACGGACCAGAGTTTCATCACTACAAACAAAGACCGACCCTGGAAAGACCCTCATTGTTCAAGTGACTCTATTAAGCCGGACGGTGTCAATCTATTAAATTCTTCAAAATTTTGTCAATCACATAAGGAAATTGTTTCGAAAAATTGGTCTCTCAATTTTCGACAATTAAAAAGAACAAATGAGCCTGCCATTTAAAAAACGTTGAAGCAGTCATTACACAAAACACAAAATTGTGTATTTCTGGCCAAAATAAAATATTTATAGTTTTAATGACCTAATTCGAAAATTGTCGCAAAAAACTAAATTTTTTGCTTAAAATTATTACAAAATACTACGCAACATCGTTTAATAACACAAAAATCTAACCAATTTTTAACTTTTCGATCTATTTTTTACTCAAAATAATTGCTTTTCTTAATAACAAGTGCTAAAACGCTCAAAAAATTATGTCATTTTTAACTAATTCTAGTTCAAAGAGAAGACTATAATTCTGCTGCAAATTATAACTTCAAACGCCCTACTTCGTAAAGATTTCTGAAAGCGATTTTAGCATTACTTAAGTGTGTATAGGAATACGCACAACTACATATTACAATAAACTGGTTAATTCTAGATCCGTTAACGTAAAAAATGTACAAAAACATAAAAAAACAAAAAAAAATTAAAGAAGAATTTAAAAAATAAATTTAATTTAATATAATTTGAGGAAATAAAAACTATAGCCTTAGATGAAACAGTTTTTCAATTTTAACAGTTAAATAATAATTTAATATTAAAAACTATAAAAAATAAAAAAAAACGGGTCGAAAATGTCCACTATCCATTAAGTAGGGGCTAAATATGATGTAAAAACAAATGGAATAAAAATTAAGTAGTTACTAATATGCACAAAGTGTCATCTACTTATTAATGCTAAATAAATTTTTATTCTTGTCCTTCCTTCTCAACTATATCGAACAAAATATGAGACAAAAAAATGACACATACTGGGTTTATCAGAAATACGTGTGTTAATTTTAAGTAATAAAACTCACCAAATGAAATAACTTTTGTATACAGGGTGGTCCAGCCCAGCTCCCGTCTTCTGTAGCTCAGTTAAAGTTAGAGTTTTGATATTTTGTAGATGTTATTTATACTCTTAAGCACATTTCAAAAAAATATTTTTGATTATACATAGGGTCCAAAAAATGGTATGGCGTCATAATAATAAATTTTTTTAATCGCATGCTATTACTTTTTTTGAAAACCAAAAAAAGCGGTTTTACATCTTTAGTTTTAATAATTAATAAAAAATAGAAACAGTGCTTTTTTGAAATCACTATTACTACGTAAGTGTTAAACAACGCCTAACAGACTTATTAAGTGAGTTTGATTAATTTGAATTACTACAGGATGGTTATAACTGATTTTTAATTTTTTTTATTTTTTAAAGCCTTTTACATTGCTTATTTTAAATGGCGAGTTTTATTTATTTTATACCATTTGAAGCAGAATTAAAAATCGAACATTTTTTTTACAACCTTAAAGTAAATCCTGACACATTCGAGGCTATTTGCCAAAAACTTGTTTTTTCAGCAATTTTTTAGTGAAATTTAATAAATGAAAGTCGAAGATGGCTCCAACCTTCTATTTATTTTTAGATCATTCGATGCGGAATTAAAAAAACAAACATTTTTTGTTACAACCCTATTGGAAATCCTAACACATTCGGAGTTATTTGCCAAAAATCTTAACCAGTTCCACTTTTAATCATTAGATTCATTTGTCATTGACAGAATGAGTTTTTAGCAAATAACTCCGAATGTGTTAGGATTTGCAATAGGGTTGTAATAAAAAATGTTTGCTTTTCAATTCCGCATCGATTACCGTAAAAAAAAACGGTGTAAAAACCATATTTAATATGTATTCATTAAAATTGTAATTAAAATACTTGATAAAAATAGTTTTCAGTAAATAACTCCTAATTGTTAGGATTTACGTTAGAGTTGTAGTAGCAAAACATGTTTGCCATTTGCTTCCGCATCGCAAGATATAAAAATAAACATGGTTAGAACCATCTTCAAATTTTATTCATTGAATTTGTCATTAAAATACTTGACAAAACAAGTTTTTACAAGAAACTCCGAATGTGTTAGAATTTCCGTTACGGTTGTATGATAAAAATTTGATCGTTTTTTAATTCTGCATCGAATGATATAAAAATAAATAAGAGTTGCCATTTAAAATAAGCAAACTAAAAGGCTCTGAAGATTAAAAAATTTGGAAATAAATTGTAAAGATCCTGTAGTAATTCAAATTAATCGAACGCACTTAATAAGTCTGTTTGTTAACACTTACGTAGTAAAAAAGTCTTCGAACAAACACTGTTTCTATTTTTTATTAATTTCTAAAATTGGAGATGTATAACCGATTTTTTTTGGTTTTTATTTTTATAACAGTAATCTCTAAACAAATTAAAAAAAAATTTACAGACATGTAAGAAGCTAAAAAAATATCATAATGAGCCATAGAAGATAATAAATTGCTATTAAAAAAATTATGATTATGATGTCATACTTTTTTAGGGACATTGCATAGTAAAAAATATTTTTCTGAAATGTGTCCTAGAGTATAAATATGTACCATCTAAAAAATCTCAAAACTTCAACTTTAATAATAACTGAGCTATAGAAGACGGTAACTGGAATAGACCAGCCTGTATAACGTTTTGCAAAATTCTTATTTAAAATTTTCACTGTTTTTCTTCTTTCTTTTGTGCAAACGAGCCGGTCAAAGTTTAATAATTAGTTTATATTCATTGCAACAATTTCCATTGTTGTTTTAAATTGTTTAAATTGTCCGCTTCTGTCACAACAAAAGTAGTTAGTAGACTCTTTAATTTTTGTACCCATAGGCGAGTACACATTTCAGTGTTATCTTTTTCCACATGTTAAATAAGTTTTGCGATTTTTTTAATTAAAAAATTACAAATAGAGAAGATGTTTTATTTGTTGGGTTCTATTACCCGTTAAATTTAAGACAGGTATTTCTGATACAGCCTGTATTTAAAATTTTTGGTACCCACCATGCACACTAAAATATTTACTAAAACTTATAAATAAAATAGGGTTTTTACGGTAATGTACACTTCTTAGTATGGTATTGATAATTTGATAATTACATTTTAAAGAAATTGTATACAGAACAATTGCTGATGACCGTTCTCAAATAGTTTGGTGATATAAGTTGGCAACAGACTAACAATTCTGCCAACTAATTTAATTATTTCATAACTAAAAATCGAACTCATTAATGTTCGCTGAAATCACACCTAAAAATTTTATAACAAGTAACAAATAATCGCTTTTGAAAGTCGTCCAATGTAACAATGCATTGGTCCCCTAACTTGATTCACCCTCTACATACGTGTAAATGAAGTTGCTCAAAATTTAAATCTGTTGAAACTTTTGTGACCAACGAAATTAATAACAGCTCATATTTAAAACAAAAGTCCTCCACTTGCTCACCCATGTAGCGAGTCACATAACCACATTTGTTTACTATATTAACAACAGTGACAAAACACATTACGCTTTATGAAAATTTTAATCAAAGTTTATTCAAACAAAAACCGTTTCTCCGTACATATTAGGAAAAATTGTGGCACTTTCACAGTTAAAAATTCCAATTCTGGTTTAGTCGTGAAGTTTGATACGCAATTATGTAAAGTTTCGCGTCGCTGTTTAGAAAAGTTAACCGCGGTGATAATGACATTGCCTAAAGTAGAAAAGACAAATTCGAGCCGTAGAATAGCAAACAAGCAACCAGGCCTTATTATGTTAAATCTGTTAAGGCGCTTGCTGAAAGAAGAGGTAATACAATCAAAACTTTCGTCGACTAGGAGAGAAGTTCACAAGCTAAATATTTAAGAAATTCTTTCTGATTATAATAAGGCGAAAGTTTGCTGAATAAACTTGCACCAGTTGTGAGTTGTTCGATGTCTCGAAGCCTGTACAATATTAATACCAGTCAGGCCGAGTCAAAAAGAAATCTTACAGTGTCGTATCAGTTTGAAAGCGGAGCTTCCGATGTAATTTTCATGTAATTCGTTTCTTAGACAGAGTAATGAAGTGCCGTGATGCATAGCGTAATGACATCGCATCTCACGGTCGCGTACTCACTTAAGTACCTCGATGAATAATAAAAAGGAAAATTAATTAGGTTGGCAACCCTTAAATTTCTGCTTTATGTCAAACCAGAGTTTCGTAGAAGTTACCTATTGAATTAATGCGAGACGCTCAACAACCTCTCTCTCTCTCTCTTCTCTTCCACTCTTGCCTAAATTGAATACGAATCTGAATAATTGCGGAAAAATTGCACGATGTTCACTTTTTAAATCCGAGATTTCAGATTCGTTAGTTTTATTATGCGAGGCATTAAGAGATTTTCTCTGCACATCGCTACACAATCATACAGAGCTTCATTTTATTTTATTATCAGTCGAGGGTAATGCTCGCCGTTTTTGTAACCTTTGAAACACGAACATAAGCGGTTTGTACTTTTCATATTTCAGAACTAACGACGCCAATGAAATGTATGAGACGCGGAGTAAAAATTTCAATAGCTGTGGCAACTACAGGCCTGTTTCGTTTTAGAATAAGAAGCGAGATAAGATTAGAATTTAACTAGTTTATCTGGAGGGGTTCCAAACAAAGTTAAAAGATAAATCATGGTTACTATTGATACAAATTAGATTTTATTGATTGGGTGCAATCGTTTTTTTGTGTTTGTCATGTGCAGAGGTACTGCCATCATGATTTTGACAATGGCAACAGCTTTTTGACCTTAAAAATTTTCCTTGTCAAATCGGTAATGTTGTCAAAATAGACATTTTAAGTCAACTTGTGTGTCACTAAATTGTGACAGAATGCGACATTGAGACTAAATATTTGAAACCTTGTCACTTTTTGGCATTTTCTCAAGGTCAAAAAATCGTTGTCATTCTCAAAATAATAATAATAATAATAATAATAATAATAATAATAATAATAATAATAATATAGTATAAGAATTCTCCATAGGAGTATGATGGCTGACAGCACTCAGTATCTTAGGTAAAACCATAAATATGACGTAGCTAAGATTGGATACGTTAGATTTATTCTCATAATTGTTCCGAATACTCCAAACATAAAAAAAAATTCCAGCGCATCTACCATGTTTTCGATAAAGCATATTTATAATAAATATTGGCATAAAAAAATTTTGTTTAACAGATACAAAAACTGACACTTCACATTTCAAAAATACGATTAACTAAAGTTTTATTTTAAAATTACTATTTAGCCTCAAATGGTCTGACAAACTTGAAATATTACAATAATGTTATTATTAAAAATTTCTAATTTTTTTAAGCTCAATTAAATATAATGTTTGTAAAAAAATCATGTAGGCAGCGCAAATTGACAATTGACATTGCAAAAATATGACTAAATGTAGAGTAGTTGTAAAATTAGTGTATGATTTATCTAAAACTACAAACTTAATGCACTTGAGAATTACAACAATTATTGATAACTTTTTTATTTTTTATGTCAAGAAATTATTTCGGCGCATCCACCATTTTTTTAATGAAGTCCAATTTCAGACAAATATTGTTTGTTTATTTTTTAAACTAGCTATCAAAGTGTTGTCATGTTGTTATGAGCTACTGTCATCCACTTATTACGTCATGATTGTTAGACGTGTTTAATTGGTAAAAAGTATGTTGCATTTTTCTGTCTTATGAAATATTTTTTTAACCTGTTGCAACTTTTCTGACTTGTTTTTTTCGATACATGTGTACCGAAGCTAAAGGTGTCCGAGTAGTACAGTCTGGTCTAAAAGAAAATTTTGGTAGTGACAGTTCTTTAAAATAGTAGAAGTTTCTATATTGACGGTTGTCTTTTCAAAAATATGGTTAAAATATGCCTGACTTTAAGTTGCATAATCCTCTTTAATCCTGGTGTAAACCCAGAGCAACGATTGTTAGAAAAGTTGTTGTTAAAAGTTTAAATCAAAATTAAAATGAATAATTTTTAATACAACTCGACCCAAAAACAGTAATAAATACGCCTAAAAATACGAGCATAAAAAATTTGAACTACCATAAATTCGAAAATGTTCTAAATTAAAACAAGCTGTGTCTGCAAAACTTTAGCCACAAAATAACTGTTTATTTACGATCGCACATTTGAGGTTGTGTTGTCCTATGTTAATTTTACTCAGCAAAAGATGATGTGGCTAAAGTTACAATTCACTTTTAAGGCTTGCTTTAATTGAGTACATTTTCGATCTCATGATACAAAAAATATTACTGATAATTAAAGTTGCTGTTTATCGTCTGCTTTATGATTGATGAGTGATGACTAATTGGATGTTCGATAAAGCTGACACATTTAATTTTGGTAGATTATCCGTTTCGTCACCTTGTTGGGGCTTCCTTAGAACAATAAATAGAAAACCATTCGTGAAGCGTGAAGTATTAACAATGTCACGCTTCACGAATGGTTCCCTATTTATTGTACTGAAGAAGCCCCAAAAAGATGGCGAAACGTAGACAATAAGCAATTCATTAAAATTAAATGTGTCTGCATTTCCAAATATCTAATTAGTTATTACAAATGTTTATCTTAGAAACAAATCTTTGTTCTTGATTTAAATCAGCATTTTAAAGACATTGGTAACTTAAAAAACGACTTTGTCTTAAATGATGGTATTGGAAACGTCTAATACTAAGATCAAATGGTTTTTGACTTTAAAGTGACACTTACAGTTTATCAAAACTTTACAAAATTCCTCAGGTGTTTTCGCGAGGTCCAAAACAAAATTTAGTGTAGGCATTAGTCGAAAAAAAGGTTAATTTTTGATTTTGTGAAAGATGTGTGAAAATCGTTCAGATATCTGTTTTTGGTGAATGAGAGGATTCAGTGATAACAGGATTCTATGAAAAAAGGCGGTTGTGACGTCAAGGTTTCTCTCTTTCGAAACGATTATCTCACTTGTTTTGAAAAGAACCCACTGGTATAAAATGAACGATATTTTTAACTTCTATTCAAACATAAAAACATAAGTTATTTAAATAGACAGTTGTCCTATAGTAAATACGCTTAAATAAAATGGTGTTTTACAGTCAGTGAGTATTTATTCACTTGAAACTGCAAGCTTAACAAACTTTGAATAAACAACAATTAGTTAATAATATTAATTTAAAACATTTCCTAATCTTTTAAACAAATTGTCCCGGCGCATCCACCATTTTTTGATAAAAATTTATTAATGGCATATATTTTCAACATTAAATTCTGCAAAAGATGACTCCATTAACAATTGTTATTTCAAAAATATGATTAAATTGGGCATAATTTAAAACTAGTATGTAATTTATTTAAAACAACGATCTTTATAGTCTTAGAATACATCAAATATTTTTAAATGATTCACTGCAGACGCATCCACTAGTTTTGCTGTAGATAATTATAATAATAAGGAAAATATTTGTAGTGAAGGTTGTTGTTAAACGAACGCATAAACCATTGCTTTTTAAAAAAATTAAAAAATATGGTAGTGTTTTTGGTTATATTGACAGGTCAGACTCGTAGTTTTATACGAATCACCCTGTTTCGAAAAGTATAACTTACGTAATCCTGTAAAATTTTGAAATTCGCTTGCATTGCAAACTTTTTACTTAACTTAATACATATTTATGTTGCATTTATGTTAAATTCTGCAACGTAACCATCTGCATGCAGCAAGCAGCCATCTCCGTGAATTTCCCCAAAAGCCCTCAATACGTTCGGTTGCAATAAAGCTCGTAATCGTTTTTCTCTTTTATTTTCACCTCGAAATCCGGCAAATACCTAAACAATTCCTCGAACGCCATTGCGGCCAAGACACATAACTCGATCGAAACTTTGTAATAACGAAGCGTCCCTTTGTTCCCTTCGGTTCTATTTACCGTTTTGGTGATGTTGGTACAATTTCGATAACAGTTGGCCGACATCCAAACTAATTCGATGTGACGACTCAATGAAGGGTGCAAACCTTCCCTAAGAAAAACAATCAACTGCACTTCATTCATCTTGGATCATTTGCTCTCGAACCCAACTATCCGGAGACAATATTTGCGTTCCGGTCGATCCGGCCCACTTTCCGAGGATGCAACCTAAGAGGGTTTATTTATGAGGGAACTAAATCTTCAAGGTCTGCCCCGTTTCCTCACAGATTTCTTAAAAACAAAACTCTCTATGTTTGCATTTTTAAAAGCGGAGTGAATATGATATTGCTTCTTGTGATTGGGTATTTTATGTAAATTAAATAAATTTTTCTTGAAAGTTCAAATAAACGATTTTCCGGCGCATCCACCATTTTTACTAAAAACTCTTTCAAGGTTTTACAAAATATCAAACGATTTTTGTTTCTTTTTGCAGTTTTTTATTTACAAATCTTTTGTTAACCGTTTATTTAAACTCAGAAAACTTTCAAAATTAAGTTTTTGATACCGTTTTTGTTATTATTTACTATTCTAATGCAAAATTTTGTTGGCAATTTGTGGCCCTTTGACAGTAATTAATATTGCATTTTTTGAAGCATTAAGAGCGGTCACAAGCCAGAGTAATTGTGTGCTTCATTAAACCGATTAAAGTTACACTTTTTTATAATTATTTTTTTATGTTTTAACTTTTGTTTTCAATATCTTTTTACTTTTGTCGTCTTTAACTTCAGTGTTGTAATTTGGGTTTGGCATAGGTTGGGAAAATACTTTCGCAAATCTCCACGGTCTTGTAATAACAAGAGTTTCCTTGAAATTCCAGCTACAAGCAGATTTGTAAAGACGATTTCCTGGTTGTATCGGAGACGTGTTTGTGCTCGGCATCAAGTAGGCTCGGCACGTCTTCATTTATCTGCGGTCGACTAACAGTAGGGGTGATGCATTTACTATTCGTTCCGGTTGCCGGAGGCTTTATGTGTATGTGTGCGTGTGTGCGCAAAATGAGGCAGGGGGTGGACTGTCAAAGACACTTCTAAGTCTGAAAGCATTAATAGTTTCTTGCTTAGAAACGTCAACAAGTTATTACACTCAAAGTTTGAGACAAGTTGACGAGTTCTAAACACGATATTCGGTCAAAAATTTAGAAACAATTTTTATATAAAATAAAATATATTGTTTGGACTATCACAGTTGTAATCTTGTGGTTATAGTATGATGCTTTGCAATGATGGAATAACAATCTCGTACCAGAATGCCTTAAAGTCTGTATTGCTCAGAATTCTAAAGTAAGGTCTTCTCGTAAAGTAAGTTGTAGCATACTTTATGCAAATCGCTGTTTAAAACATTGACTAGAGGATATTACGTAATGCCACTAACTTGGTTATCATGATAAACAAACTTACCAAAATTCGTAGAGTTTAAAGTATTTAGTTTATAAGTGTGTATAAAATTCCATACCTGTAACAAAAAGAAATAATAGTGAACCAATAAATAACAAAACGTGCAGTCAGTGCGTTTTTGTATCCTTAAATATTCATTAATTTATTTTTTCCAAAGTTTTGGACTTACTAAAAAAATAAATGCATTAATTATTGATAGATCACATTAAATACAATTATAATTATTGCATTTATTTTATTATTTTTACCTATAATAAGATATTTAAACGTCGAATAAAAAAATTAACGCAGTAGAATTGTAATAACGTATTTAAAAAAGGCTAAAGACCTATTTTACCAACAGTTTTTACAATTTCGGTTTAAGTAAGGACTTGAGGATTCAAACAAATGGGCTTCGAGCGAAATATGAGTCATATGACATACATATGAATGAATGATATTCATTAAAAGCAGAAAATGCTTTTTTAAGTATATGTTTACATCGATATTCATAAAACTGTAAGCGTACAGCATTAGGTGTAAGTATGGAACCAAGCGTTTTGTGTCTAAACTATGTTCGACTACTTTAAAAATGTGATTATTTTTTAAGAATATTTTTTTTTCAAAACTCCGCTTGGTTCCATACTTTTGGTCAACGCTGTATATTAGCTGTTTCAAAACTAAAAAATGCCAACGTCGCATTTTACCAAATAATTTTTTTAAATAAGGTTGATAAAACTGTAAAATAGTTATTAATGATTAGATCTCTCATTGAAAGTATAAATTACGTTAAGCATTTTTTGAAGTGCTTGGATAATTCATAACAGCTAATTTTGTGAGAAAATGCGGCGTTGGTGCTTTTATAGTTATGAAACAGCTAATACGTTTGTAGTAATAAGCACATGCTAATACTTATATAGTATTACTATATGCTTAAAAACTATAAAGAAATAAGTTTCTAGTTCTGTCGATATTATTAAAATAAAAAAGTTACTAACAAAAATTAGCATGTACTTATGACATCACTAGTCTGCTATTCGTTGGACTTATGTTTCTGCAGAAAAGTTAATTTATTAAAAGACGCTATGTTTGCCGTATTTAGAACTCCAAAAAACTATAAAAGGAGAAGAAAAAATCTCGGCTGTTAGTTACAGACCTTTGTAGATTTGAATGTTTGTGATATTGATTATTTTGATAATCTTGATATATTTTTTTATTTTTTGATGTGTAGATGTCGCAGCCGCTTGGCTAGACATGGTCTAAACTTTTCATGAACTGTCACCAGCCATTTCATAAAATGTCTAGACATTTCATGAAATTGTAGACATTTTATGAAAGGCCTAATTTCGCTAAACGGCTGCGATATACGAGTACATATACATATAAATATGAATTTGAACTTTTTTCTTACTTTAACAGCTTTTCTGTTTAACTTCTTGACTTGAAAATAATATCAAGTTTTAACACAAAAAAGTTGAAGCTCAAAGTCAATTTTACATTTTTTTACATTTTATGCACATTATTAAATGTGCAAAATAAAATTAAAAAACAAATAAAACACAATAGTGATGAAGAAGCTCAAGCAGACGTACCAAGAAAGATTTATAAAAGAGTAAATTTTGCTGCACGTTTTGATAATAACTTTGAATGCCAAGAGGGTTTTCAAGTTTTTGCCTTTGGCTTAAATTTAAACCTTTTAAATTTGTTGACATTTTCATTTACAACGAAAACTTTGTTTTAAAAATAGGGTGAAGTATAAGATCTAATTTCAATATTAAAGAAGAATTAGTGTTACAGTTGTATTTTACTGACAAATTTTGAACCAAAAAGCTTCACTATTTCATATTGAAAAAAACATAATAATAATAAGCGACAGAATGGGCAATAGAAACGTTTTTTAACAGTATATTTCAAGAAGTGTAAGGTATATTTCAGAAAATGTTAAATGTAATTCAGAGTAGTAAGCTGTATTCTAGAAAGCAATGAAGTAATAGAAAGTAGTAAGTTCCTTTTCAGTAGACGATAATAATTGTAATTTATTTGTAAGTATTTAAAAAATCTGTAATTCATACTGCAAAATACAAAATATTGCAAAAAATCATAAGCACGTAAAATATATTCTTGATTATTATTAAGTTTCTTTGTGTGGTTTATTTTAGCTTTATTTGTCCGAATGTTAAAAATAACGCAATAAAATTGTAGTAAAGTATTAAAAAAAGCCAGGGACATATTAAATGAACAAATTTCTCAACTTTTGTTTGAGTAAGACTTGAGATCTCAAACAAATGGTTCTTCGAGCCGGATATGAGTCAGCTACCTACAGATATGTATGAGTATTGAACTTAACTCCGACTTGTTACTCAAACAATTTTTCCGTTTGACGTTTCATTTTGCAAATAAAATAAATTTTTGATTATTATTAGTTGTCTTTCTTTGGCTTACTTTAGCTTGAGTTAAATTGAAAATTCTTCAATATTTCATGCATTTTCACTCTGAAGCTTTGTCAAATTTTTTGGTTACTTTTAATTTTTTAATATACGTATTTTCTAAGAAACCTTTATCTTTGACAAGAGAAATTTTTGTATTTCCGTTTTATTTGCGTTTACAAACAGACATGTCTTCCCTTTTATCTAAAAATCTAAAAATTGGAATGTTCATACCAATTGTTTTGTATTGTAAATATCGACTGGAATTAAAACTAAAGCATCAATGTTGTTGTTTGTTTATTAATTTAATAGATGTTATGTGTGATCTAAATTTCTGGTATCCACTCTAATCTAGCCAAAAGGCGAGATATTCACGTCGCAGAAAAGTGCGCATTTCCTTGTTAGTTGCATCAACTCTCAGCTTTAATTAATTAAATTAGAGCCAATTTTCTTGTCTGACTCGTAAGCAGAACTCAGTGTCAAAGGTATCTTCTCCCACCCCTTTGAGACTAAGCGCATTAATAGTTTGTTAGTGGCAAACGTCAACAAGTTATTAAACCGAAACTTTAGACGGGTTGGCATCTCCCGAGACGCTTTAACTGGGACCTCAAGGTCCTGATTCTGACTAATAAGTGTTTAGGAAGCGGAAATTCTCCAAATCTCAACGAGAAGTGCAAGTTTAACTTAATCACAAACCATTTCTTCCGATTTTGTCTCTTGTAACAAACTGTCGCTTTTTATCTTTATACTTTCAAAAATATTATTCGGTTAAAAAAACTTCCATCAAGTTCGAAAATCCGAATAATTTATCTTTGTGTTTTTTCAAACGGGTTGGCCATTAATTCTCTCCTCGAGTCATAACGATAAATAACCGTAACAATTTGTGGAGGCCTCCCTCAGGTACATTATTTACAAACGAAGCGGTGAAAAATATTTTCCAACGTCGAAGCGTAAATGGGTCGTTCATTGTCCACAATACTCGCTCGTCAAGTTGACAGGCCTTCGGTGTGTTTTTCGCACCCTCTTCTCGTATTCACGTGCGAATGGTCTGATGCAGTATTTATGTTGCGGAGACCAGACACGAAAAACCTTTGAGCAACGGAAACGCCGAAAAAGGCCCGCTTAATTTTGATTCATGCCGACATGCTAATTTATCGTTGCGTACTGGAACTAGGACCTCCATTCCGGGGCGCCCCCAAACAATACTTTCCACGAAGGGATAAAGGCGCAAATATGCAACCGAAAATAACGGCGATAAATTTAAATAAGTACGCACCTTTATGAAATGGAAGATCGTAAGAAAAAATATGGAGGAAAAAACAACTTGAGACTTTGGGAAAGGTTTTGATTGTTATTTGACGCAGCAAACGCCTTTTACTCAAAATGGAGATTTTATTGAAACATTCACTCAGGTTGATTCACTTTAAACTATGTACAACAAAATAACTTTTTTGAACAGTTTTTTCTTTATTAAGGTTGAAATATACTTATGACGTCCGAAGAGGAGTCGTTCAAGAAAGGGCGTGAACGCAAAATTTAAAATTAGATTATTAAGAATAGTTATAAACAAAATGCTTACTTTACAACTGTGTGTTATCTCACAGGTCAGTTTACATCTCATCTTAAGTATTTGTAACCCAGTTTAAACAGGTTAGAAAGTCTATTCAATATATTGTTCTATCAAGTTCAAAGTGCATGAAAAAAATATGGTAACTTTTAACAACTTTAACAATAGTATACGTAAATTTGAAAAAAATTGTTAGTGTTGTTTAAAAATAAAATAAAAAAAACCTCAAACATTTATTTTTTTAATAAAAAATGGTACTATGTTTTTTTATAGGTTTTTTATAAGTCTTGTGTATGACTTGTTTGTAATACTATTTTTTTCATGCCATTTAAACATTAGGTTTTTCCATAAAAGCATTAAAATTTTTTCGCTGTTCACCCTGTTTTAACTTGGTTACAAATATTTAAATCGAGATAAGAACCGGTCTCTGAGGTAACAAGTTAATCTAGGAACAAAAACCAATGGTAAAAAGCGATTTTATTTATTATTTTTTTTAAATTGAGTTTCCATGCATTCGCACGAGTGCGTGGACGGTAAGCCCAGTATAGTTCAACCTTAAAGATTGTTTCTGTTCAAATAAATTTAGTAATCATTTTTAGTTGATTGTTAGGTTTGCTATACACAGATAAATGTAATTCAAGCTACTGCCAAAAAAGGTTTTTTTTCCAAAAATTAATTTAGACAAAAATATCAAATTTATGTATTTATATATTTTGTCTAATGTTTGTCAGATTACTAATTATTATAGTGTGGATGTGATAAAAGTCTCACTTATCTACAAACGTTAGATTTATTTATTAGTAAATAAACAATCTGAATGTTAAATTCTATACGTATTTTTGTCTGTTATCATCTCAAAATTCTGCATAAAAATGTCACCTCTATTTTGAAAGACGTAACTGAAGAGAAATTTAGCAAAATAATATACTAAGAAGTTTAATATAAGTATATAAGTATAATAATAATTTATTTATTATTTGTCTAAGAAAAATTTTTTAAAAAAACATTAGTTATTAGTTATTATTAGTTATTATTATTATTAATAATAACAACGATTGCTCCTAGATGCTATATTTATAAAATAAATTAAAAAAATAATATTAGAGCAAAATGAATAACTACTTATTATGATTCTGTGTGCTAATTATTTATTAGATCTGTTATCACAACAATAATAATATCATTACCTTAATATTTATAAGACTATTATAAATTATTAATAAGATAAATAGGTAAGAATTATGTTTGATTAATGTAAAAAATGCACAATTACAAAACAGAAAATTGTGTTCCAAAAGACTTAAAAGCTATCCAAAAATAAGTAGCAAAAAAGTTGTTTTGAAAAATACAACAAGAATAATACATACTTTTAACGAATAAAATTAATGAAAAATCATAAACAAGATTCTTCTAATGAAGAAGTAATGATAAAATCTTCAAGTAAAACAATGATAAAAGAGACACATTAAGTTAACTCTATAGACACATCAATATCTTAGTTAAGTAACCGCTAGTTTTTATTATTGTTGAACAATAAGTCAATAATGACGATACCTATTATGACAACAAATTTAAATAAACATTTTAAATTTATTATTTTGCTAAATAATTTTGTTTTCAAAATTTTTGGATAATATGCTTCGTTGATAACATATTAATTATTTTTAATTTCTGCAACCTTTAGAAAAGCTTAAACTTTTGGTTTAAAAAAATTTTTCGCTAAGATTGCTTTAAAAAAGCCTTAATTTTTTTTTATGAAATGCTTCCAAATAATTTGCGTTTCTGATACCAAAAGTCTCACTACCTTCAAAAATAATAAAATACAACAAAACACGCAAAAATTATGCAAGTTACCATTTTAGGACCAATTGAGTTTCCATTGCTGTTTTGTGTTACTTATTTAAATTTTGAATTAATGCAGCAGATCACAAAATCGCTTTGTAGAGCTTTGGTTTGCGGCTTGTCATTTTGTTCGTGTTTTTTTAAAAACTGATCAATTAGACGGTAAAAATAATCGAATATGTTTAAAAAATGATTAAATAAATAAGTTGGTAATTTTATGAAAACTTATGACTGCTTTTTTCAGTTGCTGGCAGTCCAAACCTTGGTAAAATGACCGATTTACGAAACCTCCAGTCCGACATTAATTTATTTCAAGAGTGTTTCTATCTTTTTTGCTTTTAAAAGTTACTGTCAATTTTTTACCTACGAATATTAAGTTTTAGAACATTCTAGTTACTGAAACTGAAAAAAAGTAAAAGAAACTGTTAACTCAAAAATTTGATTAAACGAAATACTTAAGAAAGTAAACGAGATCTGATTGAAAATAAAAAAATGAGGATTTAGACCATCAATTTTTTTTTTCAATATTTTATCGA
Source organism: Tribolium castaneum (assembly GCF_031307605.1). Classification (NCBI taxonomy): domain Eukaryota; kingdom Metazoa; phylum Arthropoda; class Insecta; order Coleoptera; family Tenebrionidae; genus Tribolium; species Tribolium castaneum. The sequence goes on along the minus strand of NC_087399.1, from coordinate 10,550,489 downwards.
TAAATTATAATTCGTTTTACTATATAATTAGCTGCTGACAAACGTAATAACTGCGGTAATACAAAGAGCTATGAATTTTTTAAACATTCATGTGTATGAACATATTTTTTTTTTAAATATGTGTCACGGTTTTTTTTCTAAACATTCTAAACTTCTTTGATAAGAATCTCTGTTTTTGATAGATAAAAATATTCCCATACAGAAACAATGTCTACCGATTTGCTAAAAAAAAATAAAGTAAGAACTGCTACTGTTTACTATTTTTACAATACACGTTTAAAAAATTATAGTAGTTACAACAAAAAAGTTTCTGTTTCATAAAAAAACACAGTTTACTTAATCTCATAATTTTGATGCAATTACAAATTTGGTCGGTATCATTACAATGAACCTTCCTTTAATGGACACCTCTTTACAACGGACATTTTTGTAGGATCCGAACAAATGCCTTGGAAAATAATGTAAGATAATCTCTTTCCAACGGACTCTTTGTAAAACAGACACAGATAAAAAATCCCAATTAGTCTAATATCATATAAATTTACCTTCTACAACGGACAGACCAAAAAGTAGTAGTGCAAAAACGAGCATTTGATATTGATAAAAAAGTGTATACCAAAAATTCAGAATTAAATATCCATAAATGTATGCAACATTTTTTTGAAATATTAGATAAAAAGATTAATGAAGACGGTAATAATAAAGGAAAAACTTGTCTTAGCACCAGAGTAAACTCATGTTGTTTAAATATGTTGCAGCTTTTTTGTAAAAAATATTTTTGATGCTGTTTTAAATTTTAATATGTTTGGTAGGCAGTTTACTGAATGATGCCTTCCTAGTCCTAGAAATGGCGCTTTATTTTGAATTTTGTAAAGTTATGTTGAATAATTAGCAAATCTAGTATACCTTCTCTGGTTACTTTGTCACATTCCTATGTCACAGTTACACCCACTTGTTCATTAAAAAAACAATGTTTTATATTAAAATTGCCCACCTCCCATTAGTGGACACGTCTCCATAACGAACAATTAAAAATTCCTCATCGGTGTCCGTTGTTGAGAGATTTTACTGTATTTGCTTTCTAACTTAGCACTAATAAAAACAGTAATAACTGCCCACCTCCCATTAGTGGACACCTCTCCACAACGGACAATTAAAGATTTGTCATCGATGTCCGTTGCTAAAAAAAATATTTTATTTGCTTTTTAACTCAGCACCAATAAAAAACACTAATAATTACCCACGTCCCATTAGTGGACACGCTTCCACAACGGACAATTAAAGACCTTATCGGTGTCCGTTGTTGAGAGGTTTTACTGTATTTGCTTTTTAACTTAGCCCCAATAAAAAACAGTAATTAATCAATTTCAATAACTTTAATCAACAAAGCACTTGTCCTTTTATTCAGCCATGCATTCTCCAAACGATAGAACACCGGATCTGAACAACAGGTAGGGTGCGTCCGGAAAAGCTTCCATCCATTCTCATTATTTTTCCGGTTTTTGTGCGTGCAAGCACTGGACGTGCTAACTAGGGAAAGACGTGTTGTTGCCTGGACGACCGGATGTAGTGGACGCGTTGTTACTTACAAGATTAGATAACGAGCGAAAGCTAAGACGGCCTTAATTTATTTAATCGCACAAAAAGAGAATGTTTGCTTAGTTTTCAATCCAGAATTAACTACTGTTTCTAATTTAGTAACATCTACGAGTATTATTAAATTTTCGAGCGTTTTGCTTGATATGTCCAGCTTAAGCGTAATGAAATTGAGGCCGTTTTCCGGCGTTTGGTTGACCCTATATATGTCATGTGGTCCTAACTAGCAGGATACGTGTGGTTGCCCGGACGACGTCCATGGACGCGTCGCGACGCCACCAGGTGGACACTTATATTTAATTTAGAGGCCGTCGGAACGCGTATGAATAAAGCAGAAAGCCACCCTCGGCCGATACGCAAATAAAACCCGGATAAATGGACCATATCGGTGAAGATTTATGTCCCCGGTCAGGTCTGCCACTAAAACATTTATAACCAGAAGCCGGTCGGCGCTAGGTGGCGTTGCGTAATTAAAACTTTACGGCCCGGGCTGTAAAGTGCATAATTGTTTCGAGTGCAGCGCCTTGTAATTGCGTTTTTTACGGCACGCAAACCGAAAACTGTTCCCTTACGTTATGATTTCATAGATTTTACGTGCGCTATTTATGCTAGCAATAAACCGGGTTTTCATCAACGAATTTTCCGATTTTATGTAATACACAGTCGGCCTGATTAGTTCGTCGTTCTCGTCGTGAAACGACTTTTTCATTAAAAAATGCTCCACCCTTTCTGATTTACTTTCAAGTCGCAACTCGACAAATTCCGGCTCCAATTACATTGCATCCTCTGCACAAATAAGCTCGACAAAGAGAAGCTCCATATTGGACGGAGTTTGTTTTATCTCGACGAAAATAAACAGTAAGATAGGTTTACAACCGACGAGAAAAATAGACTACATAAAATATCGAAGCCCAACGAATGTACTAGAGTTACATCGGGATATAAAACATGATATAAAAATGAAAAAATGGGTGAAAATGAGATGTTTTGCAGACGAACGCGAACAAATACATCATAAAATAAAGCATTAAAATAATCTCAAATCCGGTTTTGTAAACAAAACATGCTTTGAAATTATTTTAAAGTAAGTTCAGTCTCAGAAAATACAATTTAAAATATATACTCATTTCTAGATTCTTTCGTATAGGCAAATAAAAAGTCGGATAATCAGTTGTTTGTCATAGAGAAAAGAATAAAGGATGTAAGTAATAGCAAACGCTAATTTCTGTGTGATTTCTAAAATACAGTAAGAACTAATTACTATTAATCAGTATTTCATATAACTAACAAAACTCCAAAAAAGACTATATTATACGGGATGTTCCGTCTAAACACTACATTAGAAGTATTAAAAATTCTAATAAAGATATTTATTTGAATGTTGGTTCTCAGACATAATCCGTTTAGTTCTACTCAATAAAAAAAAATTAAGATGGCGGTGGTTATAGCGGAAGTCGCTTTAAACTTTCTTATTTTAAATGGAATGTTATGATTATCACTGCGTTTCTGGATAAGTTGAATTATTTTAAGGCCATTTTTATCAGCTTTTCCTATACCTAAAATTAACCGTTTTCGAAATATTTAACATTTTTCGAAAATTTTTAGATATGCACCTATCACGTAAAAAATCGGCAACTCTCTTAGTTTCATAGATTTCGAAATGATATTTGTATAATTAAAAGACAAGGTCTAGATCTGTTCTTCAGTGATTTCAAAATTGGTAAAGAAGTTATTAAACCCCAAAATTTAAAGGTTAAAGTTAAACAACTTCAAGTACCCATAACTTATTTTTTTCAACTGGAATGTTACAATTTTTATTTTACTAAATGGAAAAGAATTTTTTGTATCGATATGTACTGGCGTTCCCTATAACTATCTGTGATAATTATCATGTTGTGTTGTTTTTTTTGACGTTTTTTTCTGTAAAAAAGAACGACAAACTCTGTTTAAAATAGTGAGAAAAGGCCTATGGCTAATGAATTTCCTAATTTCAACGACAAGTGATTGAAACTTGAAAACTATCAAATATAGTATAGGGATCGCTAATACAGATCAATGCAGAATTAAATTCTCTACGATTTAATGAAATAAAACTTGTGACATTTTATTTGAAAAAAGTGAGTTATGGGTGCTTAAAGTTCTGTAAACATTTGAAGTTTGTTATTCTTTTTTATAAATTTAAATCACCAAAGGAAAGATCAAGGCTTCCTCTTTCAAACGAGCTAAACATATTCTCAATATTGAAAATTTTGCCAAATTTATGGGATTTTTGAAATCTAAAACAAAATTTAAAATCTTAAACATTTTGTAAACGGCTCACTTTTGGTATAGGAAAGGCTTATGAAAACTAACTTCAAATAACTCTAGTAAACGCGCTAAAAATATAGTTTTCCATTTAAAATAAGGAAATTAAAAGCGACTTCCGGTATAACCAAATGCGTCACCATCTTGAGATTATTTTCACTGAGCAAGACTTAAGAGTTTATGGTTGTACACAAATTTTTAGATGACTATCATTATTAGAACTACCAATACTTCTCATGAGGGATTTAGACGGAACACTCTGTATGCTAATATTGTCACGCAATTTCAAGCAGACGGATAACTTCTTTAGTCGAGAACTGGCATAACCCAACAGGTACTCGTTACTCACCGAAAGTATCTATGTTGATGTATCTGTACGTCATAAAGTTTAACTTCCGAAGCATCTAATTACTTAATTACTTAGATATTAATCTCAGATTAGTTAATATTATATAAAACTTTAATAATATTCTTGAAATTTTGTTTATTGATTAGTTATAATAAATTATCAAAAATTTAGTAACTACAAAACACATTATAGAGGAACCTTAGTATGCCATTTTTCAAAACAGGTAAATTGTGTTTACAAATGACTTTTAGAAGTAGATTTAATCTTTTATAAAATAGTACAGTTGGAAAAAATCTAGTTCTAGTGAATTTCGAAACAAAACTAAACTAGAAACTAAACAACAAAAAATTGATTTTGTAGTTAATAGTATACCAAATTTTAGCTTAAATTTTGAAAATGTTATACTTTAAACAACCGTAAAATTAAACAATTAAAAAAAATGGTGGAGGCGCCGGGTTAATAAACAATTACATTTGAAGCATTTAACAAACTTTTTGCCCTACCTTTTTTGTTATAACATTGCCTTTACACGTTGGGATATAAGACAACAAAAAAGTATATCAAAAATCTTAACAATATTTTTAACGATGCGAACGGCAGTAAAATCAATCAACAACAAAACTACGAAAAATTTATCATATTATCAAGTAGTGAAAATCAAGCAAACCAAAAATTTTAGGTAGACTTTTATAGACACATGAATATTTCCACATGACGCAAAAATATCTCTTAGAAAAGTTTTAATTATGCAGCTTCTGGCAAGACTCAACATATTCGTATCTTGCGTATTACAATGCAATACAATATAAAAATTTGATCAAATTCTAAACATTGAAAATGACGAATTAGTCTTATCCTTTTTTAAAAGTATAAGTTTACTACAAAAAATAAACATATAATAAAAAATTTTGAAACGCATGGTATAAATTTCATTGTTAAAAATAAAAAAACTGGGCAAAAATTTACTATAAAAACAACAAGATACTAGATAGTTGTTACTTTTTTATAGTGCCATCGAATCGTTATTAGATATAATTAAAGGAAATGTGAGACTACCTCTAAAATTCTGAAAAGCAATTTTTCTTCTTACAATATTTCGTAAAGATGATTTTGTTGTAGTTGCTCTTCAGACTTTAACAATACGAACTACGTGTTTGGCTTGTTTTAAAAAACACATTATCGTCCTCTATTTAGCAGTGAATCTCTCTAGAATTACCCCTGTCTCAAAATTTGCATTTAATCGCAACAAAAATTGATTTAAGCTTCTCCTTAATGGTGTGTAAAGCAGTAGCTTTTTTCTCGACCCTGTTACCATGAATTTTTTCGAAAATACTTTTCGCTATTAATCTGCAGCTATCGTGACAGGAGATTGCGGCAATACTATTTACAGCCCTGTTGGGGATTTAAAAAAATGCAAATAGACCAAGTAGGATGAGCGGTGGGTGACGATGCAAATTCCCGAAGGAAAGTATGTTATCGCCGACATCGTAATCGAAAGCTTACACAGTAATTACATTTCACACCCTCTCGAAACTAAATCCATTTAGCGTGTTTTATGGCACCTAACAAGCTTGTTATCTGGCGAAAGTCAAGCATGCTGCCACTCTGCCATTATTGATGATTATTACGTTAATTTCTTACTTATTTGCCTCAAACCGCACTCGCACATGGACTCTGAACGCTTTACGAACGACATATGTTACGCCTTAACGGCCACTTCTTTGCATAATTTGAGAAAAGTGGGAGATGCAAAAACTAAACTAATTTTCGGATGATTAAAATTTCAAATAAAGCCTCAAACACGCGATTCCATCATAATCATTATACAGTAACAAACGAAATAATCTCACAAGAATAACATATAGTGCCTCGCAGCAGTCTTTTGACAAAGGTCTTTACGAATCTGCGAAAATATTCAGCTTCAATTATGACGCCGCGTGTTAACAGCCGAATTCTTAGGCAATTTAAACTTTGACTCAAAATAACTGTCGGCTATTCTCCTAAACTTAATAAGAGTGCGACTTTTCCCCTCTTTTCGTAGCATTCCATTATTAAAGCTTGCAGAAAATTTGTATCAATTAGGTCGGTTTCCGAGCTGTGATTGCAATTACTAGAAACGATGTGTTAAAAATAGATGCAGTTATTTAAATAATGAGCGTAATAATTGCAAATTTAGAAGCCATTTATTTAGCTTTAGCTTGACGTAAAAATATGCAAATTGTTCTTTCGGTCATTTTTTAGCTAACTACGTTGCTCTTTGTTCTTTAGTTTCACGTTTAATTAAAGGGACGTGTTTAGAGCGTCTGACTAATAATTTATATCTCGTGTAACGTTTTTAATTTGACGTAACGGCCATTAATGCAGGATCCAAACAGCGTCGAGTCAATATCAATTTGCTAAATTGAGACGAATCACCGCCGCTTCTGCAAACCCTCAAGAGGACGAGAGATATATTAAGAAGTAACATTAACTCGATGCTAATATACTAGCCGCCAGTTTCCATTACGTCTGTCAAGAGTTACCCGAAAAGTCAGCCCCGCTTACACAAAAAACGAATTTCTTTTCCAACTTTGTAATGTTAAAGCTAAATCTAATGTAAAACATAACTACATATAACACGAGTAAAATAACCACTTATTCTCCCGGCGCATCCACCATTTTTGCAATAAGTTGAAAGTTATTGATTGAAGTCTTAGTTTCAAATGTTTGAAACGAATTTACTCATATGTCTTACCAAGTGATTTAATACGCAAAAAATACAAGTATGTACAGGGTGTTTCAAGTTTTAGTTCCAGGAAAAAAATAAATACTTCTAGTTGCCCAAATAAATAAAACTATATTTCGAATGGTAGAGTTTCTAACACGCTTCAATCTGATGCTTAAATGTTTTCCAAAATTTTTATGGTATGAGCGTGAAATGCAAAAAAATATTTTATTTTTTTTGTTTTCAAATTATTACAATCGTTTTCTCATAATAAAATTGCTCTAATTTTTCAATTAAGAATTCCAGTACTGAAGTAGTGTAAAATTCCAGTTAACAAAATTCTAGCAATGTTGTTATGTCAAATTGTGCTAGAAGAATCATATCTGGTTCCAGTGTTGAAAATTACTAACAAAAAATACTTTCAAATCTGTTGGCAATAGACGTAGTCTCTGTGGATAGTCTCTATTTCGAAATTCTGAAACAGATCAATTGTTATTGACAAGCGAAAACTTTCTGGTAAACTTTTGGTTAGAATTTAGTTGTGTCTGTTTTTTTTTGAATCTTGAATATGTTTATAAAGTTACATATCCTCTCTTACCAATGGTAGGTAAGCAAGTTTTTTGTTCAAAACAACTTTGAGTAGTGAGTTTTAAACTTAAATTAAACTGGCAAGGGTCATTCAAATTCTAACGGTAAACAATAAAAGGTTTAAGGTCTCTATAAATAAAATTTTATGTGTTTTAACTTGTTGGTAGTTAATTCTTAAAACTATTTCTTTATTTAAAAAAAATGTTTTAGAACTCGACCTGTGTAATTAGTAAAAACTAAAAACTCTAAAAACTAATCAAAACTCAAAAAATTTATTTTGGAATGAGCGTATTGCTATTTATAAATGTAAAACAAAATTGCATATAACACAAGCAAAAATGACCATCTATTTTACAGGCGCATCCACCATTTTTGAAATATGTAAAAAGCTAAAACATTTAAGTTTCAAATGTTTGAAACGGATTTACTCAAATGTTCAACCAAAAGACACGTGCATATTATACAGAGTAACTTTTTAAAAAGCTACTTTGAGTTTATTAGAAAATAAAATACGTACAGACTGACTAAAACTAAAGATATTGTTTCTAGAATATGCTTCTAGTTAACAACAATCCAACAGTCTAGTACGTCTAGTTGTGTCAAAAAAAACTGAATCTGGTTTCAGTGTTAATTACTAAAAAAAATACTTTGAAATTAGTTGGCAACAGACATAATCTTTTCGGATAGTGTGTTTTTTGAAAATTCCAAAACAAATCTACATTTCTTGGTGTACTCGTAATGCCTCAAATAATAATAGGTATGTTTGTTAAAAATTTAGCTGTATCTGTTTTGTTTGATTTTTAATTTTGAAAATGTTTTATAAAGTTACATGTACACTTTTACCAATGATCCAAATGTTTAATGTAATGCATAAACAAAATTTAAATAGTTATTTTTAGATTAAAATTAAATTGACAACAATCACGTAAAAAGAAAATGATCGTGGAAAACAAATAGAGCATGTTTAAAAATTTTACAAATCAATTTGTTATGTGTTTTAATTTGTAGGTAATTTTCAGAAACAATTTTTTCATTATTAGAAAAATTGTGCTGGAACTAAGTCTGCTTGATTTAATAAAAACTAATCGAAACTCAAAAAAATTCTTGATCAATATATTTTTTGTTTAGATAAGGTATGACAATGTAAGTTTTCTTCTGTCATAAAAATTGACGTGAGTCAAAGGTTTTAAATTTTTTCAGAGAAATGAGTTTTTCAAGACTTATAAAATCGCCCAGTATTCTGTTTTACCTCAGTGCATAAATTTATAAATATTACACCAAAAATATATGATTTGTAAAAATACCTTGTTTTATTATTTGTCCACCTCAAGACAAGATGATATAAACAAACTATGAAGAATATATTGATTTGAGAATTTTCTGTACTTTTTTCTAGATCTACGCTCTTTTTACATTTAAATAAAAACACTTAAAGAAAAAATCGAAACATTTTAAAAAATTTTTGCAAACTGTTTTTTTCATATTTGTCATAAAATGTAAATTGTATAGAGACCGTGTTTTAATTAATTTTGCTAAGTCAAATGTAAGCTCTATTTTTTTTCTTTAATTAGATAGTTAAACTAAGGTTTGCTATCATCAGGACTTATTGATGATCAATTTTTATCAACTTTCTACACCAGGTATGCGCCCAGCGCCTCCACCATTTTTACAATTTATTGAAATTATGTTTTATTTAATTAAATAAAGTACTATCCGCAATTTAAAAAGTATCTACCTTACAACACGAGTAACAAAAATGTATTCTGTAAATTAGGTTTAAAATTGTTACTTAAGAGGGCTGTAAAACACTGAGGAAATGGATAAAATTCCTCGCTTTTTAACGTAATATTCTCGTTCTAAACTACGTGTTAAAAACTATGCTAAATATGCATTTAATTTAAAATCTTATAAAAAATAACTCGTACATATTTTTGCGCTAAATGTATAAGTTATAGTTTTATTCTTTAAAACTGCGAAGTATACAGAAATAATGGTTTATGTCAACATGTTCCAAGATGCAACCAAAAATACTAAGTGCACTTACCATTTAGAGGCTTGTTTAATTTTTAAAAACATTGATTGAATCAACATTAGTGTTTTATCTTTTAAGTAATAATATTCTATAATGAGATTTTACGACAACTCTTAAAACAAACGTGACAATACCCAAACAATGTAATCGGGGATTAGTTTTGAAATTTTTTAATGATTACTGATCTGGTCTGCTGTAATTAGTAGTATTGATTGCACATTAATAAAAATTCAGAAATAATGCACTATTGACTCACTCTGTATATTACACATAAAAACAATAGTAAAAAAAAATAAAATTTTAAATGCTTACAAATATGTTGGACACGTATTTACTGTAAACGTTTGACCATCTCTTTTACATGCAGGAGGTATGTACACAAACATACATTAATTTCCTGCAGTACCTCAGTGTAAATTTACAGATTATACCAAAGTTAATTTATATTTATGACAATAACTCGTCTTATTGTTTGTACACCACAAAGCCTTGCCTACACTACCATGTCAACTAATTGGATGCAATGCGTTGCGGTCATCGATTAATTTAAATTGCAAATGAATTTTTTTATTAAAAGTGTATAATTTTGTACATCAGAGTAAGTTTAATCCTTTTGCTTTTCGCTCGTTATTTATAATTAAGTTGAAGCAAACCTTTAATAGTTAATTACTTTCTAGCAGCGCTAGTTGAAAACAAGTAAAAACAAGCAACGAAATTCCCTTAAGATGCAGCATCCCACAAATCCTTCTCTTGACATTTCAGTCATACCTTCCCGAGACACCTCGTAACTCTTGACTCGCCTCGGGCCGATGCACGTCTGCATAAAAGTCGTTCGTTTCTTATTTAGCTTATTATTTCTCGTCGCTTTCGAGATTTGATCAAGCTTTGCGTTATTTAATAAAGAAAATGCACGTAGCAGATTCCAAGCACGGCTCTTCGGAATATTTCATAGTTGTTGGCTTCGAGACAATCCCGGCGTCAGACACGAGTGTTCGGAAAAGGGATTTCTATTTAGGCGCTTCCATTGTAAAAATGTGATAAATACGTCGTCGGCAACGGTAAATATGGCGCCATCAATTACTCGGTTCCTTCGTCGAGAAAATCGCTAACGGATGGCACTCCAGAGGCCGAAAGGCCTCCGACCCACCGCAATGACGCGTTATTAATTATGCGTCACGACGCCGTATTGTGCCGGCGGAAATTTAATGAGGGACCGACCGTTTAGAAATGGGGAGAGTTTTTGTGTTGTCGAACAACACTATTGCGTGTAAAACGGCTCGAGACGGTTCACTAATTCCCAAATAGTTTTGTGCTGACGTGGTTGAGTTGTATTAATCAACTAGACGGAGGCTGGAGCGTTTTTTGTACCTCTGACATTCGCACAAATGACGGTAATGCATCAAGGGAAGGTGGTTTGTTTAAAAACTTGTTTGCGTCCACACCATTCAAGAATTACTCAAACTATTAAACTAAAAAACAAATGATCAAAAAAAGTTTAAATTGTTATTTGTGTACCAAAACCAAATGTTAGGGTTTTTTCATTTTATGTAAGGTGGGAAATTACCGATACTTGCATTTCTAAAAACTTACCTTTAATTTATTCCAAAGGAGCCAAACCAACAGAGAAAAGTAATTTATTTGAGCGTAGGATCTTTACCCATAATTGTGTTTACAGTTTCTACATCAATTTAATATAATAAGGAAGACACAAGTGACAAATATGAATAGATTAAACTACGGGTTAAACCTAAAATATATAAAAATAAAAGAAAATAAATAAATAAAATCTCCGAACATATCCGAATTACAATACACTTACAATCTGCATAAGTTTTAAAGATTCATTCAAATAAGCAGCCATAACTCTTATAATATATTTCTAAAAAAACATTTAAAATAACAATTTTTGAAACAATCTTAGAGTGGATTTTACAATCGTCAGATAAACCCCAGATAAGTGATTTCTAGTATAACTACTATGGTTACAATTGTTACAACAATGTATTTTCCCAAATTTATCCCTAAGATAAAGTTATCCAACGATTGTAAAATCCACTCTTAAAGACATAAAACTATTCCCAACAAATATCGAAAAGAATACAGAAAAGTCAACATATTAATTCGAGGACAAGGTGAGAAATTCTCGGCCAAGCATAGAATTAACATAATAGCTTGTCATAATAGCATCGCTCAAGTTTCGTCTTAATCCGACAAATAGTTTTTTTTAAGCATTTTTTGAAGTAAAGGTGCATGTCTGTTTTGAACAATAGATAAAATGGAAAATTTCGCCGTCATTAATTTTTTTTGTTTAGGAGAGCTTATTGCCAACAGAAATTTTCCAAAGTTGGTAAAAGTTTATAAAGAGTCAATCAAAAAGTCGGCCAAGACCAAAAAGTCAGAGTTTTTTCAGGTGAGAAATTACCGACACATGGCGGGCTTTTGAGTTTTTAAAAACTTATCTATAATTTATTCAAAAAGAGCCAAACCAACAGAGAAAAGTAATTTATTTGAGCGTAGGATCTTGATCCATAATTGTGTTTACAGTTTCTACATTAACTTAATATAATAAAAGAAGACACAAGTGACAAATATGAATAGGTTAAACTGTGGGTTAAACCTAAAATATATAAAAATAAAAATAAAAATAAATAAACTTTCCGAAAAAACATTTAAAACAACAATTTCTGAAACAATCTTATAGGTATAAATCTATTATCAACAAATATTGACAGTAGTACAGAAAACTCAACATCTTAATACTATAGTCAACAATTATTAAATCGATGTTATTCATCAGAGGAAGACTGAGACACATTCAGCAAGGCGCACATTTAGTTATTACTTCGATTAATAAAATATTAATTCAAAAACAATTTAAATTCATGTTCAATATTCCAAGATTATTAATTCAGGCTCCTCCAAAGTCAAATTAATAAACTTTTTTCTGCCAATTAACCAAACACGATAGTTGACTAACTTATATCTTGTTACTGTCTGATTATTTGCGGATCCCTTTTTTATATGAATTAATCGGGTTAGTCAGGTCAGTTTAATTTGAGATCGTCTTGACCCCAGTTTTTGCATGTGTTTTCATGCATCGAAAACGATGATCTGTGTAATATGAAACGTTTTTGTTATATACATTAATTTCATTCGCAGGTATAATATAAATCTAGATCGAGTAAAAGTTCCCTTATGGTTCATTACAGTATTGAAATAAGTATTAATTCCATAAAAGAATAACAATGTTTTTTAGCCCTTCATACCACTCTATGTTATCAATCATCAATAGACAGAAAATAAATAATGTACTTTTTGTGAAGAGTTTAACAAAATTATAATAACTGAAATTAGTTTCTAGAAATTGTGCAGCTTTACGATTTTACTAGCTCTGCACCCAAGAAAATAGTGCGGCAGAGTAAAAATGAGGGCGCTTCGAGCGTTATACCGTCTCGGCATCAAGCCATTTTAAATTAATTTAAATTTGTAACCAATTTAATAATTATAACTTACAACTAAAATTTTTATAAACAACATGAAAAAAAATGTATATAAATTTGCGCTTTGCTCTGTATTTTTCAAAACCCTGCGATAAAAGATACAAAAAAAAATATAACGAAGAAGTAAATTAGATTTTCTATAAAAAGTCCTCAAGATCATATTTCTATCGTCAAAGGTTTAGGTCTCAAAGACGTTTAAAAATGCTGGTCAAGTCAGGGAAAGTTAATTTATACCTACACTGTAAAAGATTTTTCCAATACTTTCCAATAGTTAATCATCTGCAAAATAAATTTAGTTCGTTGCTGAACCGTTTTGTAGGACTTTGGAGCCTAAATGTTTTAAGATAGAAATACGACTATTATTAAGAATTTTTTTTATATTAAACTTAATTCTCTACAACATTCTTTCTAACATTTATTTTTCTTGCATCCGTAACCGTATTCGTTGCGTTTTGAAAAATATAGAGCAGAGTGTAAATTGATAAAAGTTTAATTTTTTTTAATATGGAAAACAATGTTCAAGTATTACTATGTGTATCGTTAGTTTCCAAATGCCATTGAAAATTATAAAAATCTATTATTTTTTATTGACTTAATTTTAATAATAAGAAATTGTAAATAAATTCTGAAGAATATCAAAAAACTAACAACAAAGGTAAGACTGACCCATGAAACTAATTTTTTTTTGTTCCTAACAAATTACAATTGTTTTAAATTATTTTCTAAAATCTTTCATAAAAATATTGAAGTCGGATGGCAACAAATTTTCTTTACTGTTATTTTTTCAATTTATTTTTTATTTTGTTGTAAATTTTGAGAATAAATTTAGGTAAATGGCGTTTTTACAGTAAAATTATTTAGTTTTCCACTTCTCTCTTGTGAAATCTATAAAAAAAAAATTTCACAGTACGATCATAATGCATAATGTATCGACAATTAACGTGTTTGAACTGTAAAATTAAAAATGTAATTTAAATTAAAGGCAATTTCTAAAACCAAAGTAAAAAACTATTTTAGATTTAAACTTTATTGTTTTTGGGTAAACCTCAATATTACAAACACACTCTCAAAAAAAAAACAAAACAAAAATGAATAAATAAAGACAATTCCCTCGAAGATAGAACTACAGAATTATTCAAATGTGATTACCTGTATTGTGGGTGGTGATACATCGCATCCAACTAAGTTAAAATTCCCACTACAAAAAATGTTTGAGATTTTTTTCACTACATTAAGATTAGCTTATTGGTTCAAGTTTTTCACCACTCAAATTTAGTTTTATTAAAAGTTGAAAAAATAGCAGACCATGCAACATGAAAACAACTAGTAAAGGATTATGTAAAAAAGTTTTTATTATATTTATGAAATTAAATTTATTTTTTTTATTTTTTGTGACATGAGTTAAAAACATACGTTATTTTGAATAATGAAAAGGCAAAAAACCCAAAATCCGAATTTCAATTTTAGGTTGAGAATAGACTTAATTAAACATTATTACTTTTATTAAAGAGTAAAAAAAGTATCAACTTCAATTTTTCTCAACTTAAATGAGTCAGAACTTCAAAAACTGAAACAAAGCTAGTCAACATTTTGCTTAATCAATATTCGGGCGAGTTCTACAATAAAGCAAGCTGACGTTTTATAGTCCCCTTCAGAAATTTGCTCACAATCATTAGCAGCACCCGTAAATCTTTGCAAACATTAAAGACATAAAACGTAAATGTAAATACAGTCGCAACAAAAGCAAATTTCGAGCATTCATCACGCAAGAGTGTTGAAAACGGCTTTTATTGCAATTCTCTTATTGCCCGACATCTCAAATCCAAATTCGTCCGTTTCTTATTTAAACATTAATTGGCACGAGAAAAACCTCCGTCACCATAAATTCTTCACATGCAATTGCCGCTGTTGACTTTACGCGAACATCCCGTATTTATGAGTGCAGCAACGTTTCCCAATGGAGGCATGCCATCGCTATATGTTAGCTAAGGTAATTTACCGTCAATTGCGCTCTAACACTATGTGCATGCGAGAGCTGTTTTCTCCGAATTTATGGCGATTTGAAACAAACAAAAAATCCACGCAACTTTCCCAATAACGCTCTAAACATATTTTTCTACGTTGGTTTCAAAACTACAATTAGTGTCACAAAGAGAACTTTTGTCCAACTCCTTTTAGTGAATTTTTAGGAGTGGTATTGGCAGTGCTGGGCTGGGTGTCATCAGTCATCACGTTAATGTAGTGTGTGTTCAAGTCGTTTATTGATAAAGCTTAAATAATTAACAATATTAAAAGGAAATAGTTTGAATAGTTTTTGATAAATTAAACTAAACAAAAACAAGCAACAAAAATAGAAAGCAGAAAAAATAGTATATTACACTCGTTTTATAAGACTTAATTGTGACACTAATTCTTTGGTGCTCTCCTTCGTCGTGCTCCAAAACCATTCGTACCACAACCATAATATTATAAAAGTTTTGTCCAACTCCTTTTAGTAAATTTTTAGGACTGGTATTGGCAGTGCTGGGCTGGGTGTCATCAGTCATCACTTTAATCTAATGTGTGTTCTGTAAACAGCGTCAAGACGTTTATTGATAAAGCTCAAATAATTAACAATATTAGGAGGAAATAGTTTGAATAGTTTTTGATAAATTAAACTAAACAAAAACAAGCAACAAAAATAAAAAGTAGAAAAAATAGTATATTACACTCGTTTTATAAGACTTAATTGTGGCACTCATTCTTTAGTGCACTCCTTCGTCGTGCTCCAAAACCATTCGTGCCATAATATTATAAAACTCGTATAGTAATATACTATTTTTCACAATCACAAACAGACTGGATTAATTTGTTTTTTCTTCGCGTCATGCAGCACACAATAACTTATTATCCGGAAGATAACAGCACTCTAACTCCAAGTGCCGGAAAGAAGTTTCCCTCGTGCACTTCCAAATGCATGAAAACTTGATATAAATACGAAACTTTGATTTCAGGAGAGGCGCTGAATAATATCGGAATTAGAGAGTTCTGGAAGATAATGCTGTTATGAGGAACATGCGATATTCTTGAGCTGTGTTCCACTCCACTCAAGGTGGCGACGAAAATCGATAGTTTCAAACTCTGTTTTGATTATCCCAAAGTTGGGAGATCACAGAAAAATTCACAATTCAATCAATTAATCGTTAATAAAAGTCGGCAAGTTAATCCCTAACTCTACGCATTGCTTTTATAATTACCCGGAATCAAACAGCGTTAATTTAATATAAAGTCTATAAACCACCGAACGGTGTTTCTTGTTGAAACAACGGCGGTATTATCGGTAACACGATGAATATAAAAGCAGCATTTAACGCTTGGTATAAAGCCAAGAATGGCGTTTTATTGTGTACTCGATGAATCATTAAAAAGGTGTTGGGGAAAAAGTTTAGAGCCCATCTAAATTTATTTACCCATTTCCCCACCTGTGTCAGCCGATTTGGTCTCGTTTTATATCGTTTTAATATTGTGCAGTTTGTATGATTGCAAAGCCAAATGTAGCTTTTAAATTTTATTCGGTGCACTAAAGTGGACCCAAAAAAATAAAAAATAAAAGCGAGTCATCAGCAATAAAAGGATTAATCGATTCAAAACTATTTTGTCCAAAGACAGCATTTTTAAGTAAAGACAATCAATATTTTGCTCTGGTTTCGTTGAGTTAATGTTCGCTATCAATTTTCTACAATAAAGCCTTTAAGCCACTTATAAGAACTAAAGTGTTTGTGTAATTTAAGGGTTCTTTCTGTTAGTATTTTATAGCTGTTATTAAACCGAGTGGTTATAGATTGCGTCTACGTTACCAAAATATTAACGCTGAAGTTTTTTCAAATATTGTTTTTGAGATCTTATTATTAATTTTATTTAAAACTCGTTTGATGTAACTGTTATCAAGGTTAATTTAGGTACGATTAATTTGATCTTTGTCAATGCAAGGTAAATTAAGCTTTGATTCGCTTTTTCGGTCTGTAGGTTACAAGACCCCGTTAAATTGAGTTGAATTCGAAAATAGTTTAAACGAGAAACTTTTACCACTTTAAAAAATCAATATGAAATACTCTATGTACAGGGTGATTCAAAAGTGTCAGACAATCTGTCGGGTGGTAATGATAGACATCAAACTGATTTGAACATTTCTGTGACAAAAATAGCTTGAGCATTTTTTCACAAAATTTAGCACTTTAAAATTCAATTTTAAGGTTAATTTTTTGATACCAGTTAAAGTCTTAATAAATTTAAGATAAAATTGTTAATTTGACCATAAATGAAATTCGACATTATAAGAAACAAAAGACGAAAAAATCTATACTGTTGATAAAGCAAGCAATTTAAAAAATGGATATACTAAACATTTAAAATCTCGTTTAAAATTGAGTTGCTTAAAAAAATTCACTTCATTCACGTCTTTTATCATCATTCGAAAGTTAGGCCGATATTTTTACAAACTCGTTTCAAAAAATACACATTTTTACAATAATTTTTATCATGGTAATCTGTCTTCTTGGGAGATAAAATGTCTAGCTTGTTTCAAATAAAAAACTATATGATCACGTCCAATAATGAAAATAAATGGCATCCCAAAAAAGACAAAATTTGATAGAACTATATTTAATCATAAAAATTTGTTTATACAATCTGTCTATAAATGAATGTAGGATCGTATAGTAGGTATTAAAAACTTACTGCTTCTTTCAAGAAAAAACTAACAATGTTACTGATGCTAGTATATAAAAAATTGATTTTACTGGTTGTCTAAGTAGATTAAAATTAGTACTTTTCAGAAATTTCATAGAAATAATATAAACAATTGCGGAAAATTCAAATTACGGAACGACCTGAAATCCTACACTATTTTATTAACAGTCCGTATATCAGCGTGCTCAAAAACTGGCGCACTAACTCAATGGTGTGTGGTAGAGAAGTGGTTACATATAAAGGTAAAAATAGTAAAAAAATTCTTTGTATTAAAGTTATTGATAAATAACTAATTTTAGGTAAATGATATGTGGCAACGTTGTCTAACAGTCTTGATCGCAGTAGAATTTAAGCAACAATAAAAATAAATTATTTTTGAAACGGTTTCCTAGGAAATAATTCCCAGTGTTGGCACATCTACACATTGTGATTTTTTGGATAAATTTTAATTTTTTTAAATTAAAAAAACTGCAAAATCTGTAAATTTTAAAATAATTATTCATCGTTTTGTGACGGAACGATTACCTGTTGTGAAACATAAAAACATAAAAAAATAATGAAAACTAAAGAAGCTAACACAATAAGTGTGTAGCTTCAGATTTTTTAAAATATAACTTTAGGAATTTTTTCAACATTTTTCCTGTAATCTGCACTTGCTTCTCAATAACGTACCACTGAGTTGGTGCGCCAGTTCTTGAGCACCCTGTAGAAGTTAGAAGTTGTTTTATTATGTGATTGTATTTAATAATCTGTTTTTACTTTACTTTTAGCTATTTATGTGTAGGTATAGTTTTTCCAGTTTCCAAAATTAAAAAAAAATACTCATTCAAAGGGCGTTTGTTTATGGCCAAAGCCTCTTTTTACCTACATTAACTATGTATAACAACATAGTCTTTTTTTAAAATATTGTGTTTTTGTTACTGTATACTTTAAATTTATTTTCTTGTGTTGGGATATTCGGTTTTTTGAAAAACAAATTACTAAATTGTAGATTATAAAAATTAATAACAAAAATAAATTTTATTTCATATTATTTTTATTGTATTATTTGTGGTGTATATTTTATTGGTGTGTTGATAAAAATAGAGAGTAAAATTTAATATGGCAGCACAGTAAAGTTATTTTAATCTACCCAGCAATGTTGCAATCTTTTAGAGACAAATCAGTGATTCATGTGTTTACTACACATCTTACGAATGAAATAAATAAAAATATATAATTCTCTTATCATATTTTTTTAGCAAATATATCTCAAATAATAAATAATTAAAAATAAGAAAAAGTGAGAAAAAATTATAGATAAATATTTAAAACCGAAAAAAATTGAAGAATTGGTTACATTTAATTGCATAAATTACATTAACTACTTTTAATCCTTGATGCTATGTAAAATATCTACATTTGTAACTGTTTTAAAATAAACCAAACTAATAAGTTAAAAATCAAGCGAAAGATGACCACGTTCCAATTTTATGATTGTATGCACCGATTTAACGAATCTTTCAAATACCATGCGATTGCTTGAATCTATAATTAAAGTAGGCGTCTTTTGTGATTGATAAATTAGTGTAAAAATGTATTCTTATTATTGTCGTTATAAATTTCATTATTTGACTTCATCTTGATTAATTACGACAATCAACGTTTTCATACAAGTTAACAAGGTATTAAAGTCTACTCTAATTATAAATTCTAATAATCACATGATATTTTGAGTAATACTTTAGGCAAACAAGCTGAAATATCACATTTTGACGTTAGTTTGAAAATGAATTCACTAACGTTTTTCAATTAAACGTTAATTAACATTTCATAAAAATCTCCTTAACGTGGTACCATTTAAATGAAGTTAAAACAAAAAAATATATTTATTATCGTCGGTATTCCGACTTACTGCACACACATAGGACAATTCAATAAATAATAAACCATAACAGAATTTTTACACCATAGAGTACATAGAGTGGCAGATTACTAAACATGACTTTGATGCTTTAACAAAAAATTTTTTGATGATCTTGGAGAATTTGAGCAGAAATTTTGCTTTAGCTTAATTTTTGGCTTAGTTCTAATTTGTCTCCTAAATGTTTTTTATTTTCTCAGTGTTAAATTTTAGCTCCAAACAAAACTTTGCATTGCTTCTACAATGTGTTTTTAAATGATTCTCATCTAGTCGTCTGTGAATTTCCCATATAAAATCAGAATTGCCCCTTTATAGAATTAATGACAAGCATTTAGACACCGAATATCCATTCTCTATTTATTAAGTCTACAATTCGAAAATAAGCTTTGACTGTAAAAGTAATTTCTTGCGCAGTGTAATAATTTAGTTGCATTTTAACTAAATTTTTAGAATTAATTACTGACAATTTGTAAGTTTCACAACTGAGAGTTTTGACATTTATTGACAGAGAATTCAATTGAGCAGGGCGGCACAATTTTTTTTACACATAACCAATTTCAAAGTTAACTAGATAAAAATCATTTAAAAACACATTGTACTTTCTGACGTAATGAACAGAAAGCTCGTCTCATTTGTTTAAAAAAATGTTTTTTCCAGGGCATGAGTAGTTCAAAAAGAAGAAATCACATGACCTTATGTCATTATATTAATTTTTTATAATTTGGATGCCGTTGTAATAACGTTGTGTTAACAGTAAATTATCAGACAGAAAAACTTAGTTACTGGTTTGCAAGTCGTCGTGATTCGGAAAAAACCTAAACATTAGCATTTTAAAAATTTTTGACAACTGAACTTTCCTAGCGTTTGAAGCGTTTGAAGCTTTTACTAAATAGTAGGTATTTAGAAGATCCTCCTTTGAGCCCGTTCGTTGAACTGAATGTCATCTTGTCAGAGTCATCTTCCTAATGGGTTTATTGTCTTTACCACCCGCCGCCCACCCAATTAATCAGAGTCAATCTTGTCGATTGTATCGATAATAATACAAATTGATTGCATGATTCCGGAGCTAAAAGGACTTATCGTCTGAAAGGGTCTTTAATCCGTCGGCTGGCGAGAACGCATTGAAAAGCACTCCGCTTAATTCGCAAGTACAACACGACCTTGGAACTTGTTGTTATAGGCCGTTGCTTTGTATTTGTTGGTAATGTTTCGTGTAATCTGGTTGGAAAACAATGCGGCAGCTCTGGTTCGTTGAATAACATTGCGGACCACCGACGAAGAAATGGACTGGAGCTTTTGTGTCTGGGACCAGCTTGCATGTTCAGATCATTTCGATGCGATCAGAGATGTAGTCAATACATGTGTTGCACAAACTGATGCTCGCAAAAGATATAGAAGTAAGTTATTGCATTTGTAAGTTATTGCAAGTTATAAGAACTAAAATAATTTATCAACATTCGGTCTTACAATAGGACATTTTTAAACAATGTACAATAAGATGACATAAAAAACTCATTCCGTTAGGTAGTCATAATTAGGGCACAAACCATTACCATTACATGTTTGAATAATATTCTTGCTCTAAAGATGTTAATTTTGTAATATTCTTAATTAATTGCAAAATAAAATTATATAATTTTAATAAAATTGACTAGTTTCTGCGATTTTTAAAATCTGTCTCTTAAGTAGATAACATTAAAAAAAGTCAAATCTTGAAATACATGTCCTAATTAACTAAAAAATATGTGCGTCTCTTATCTTTTTTCCTGTTAACAAATTTTTTCCCAAAATTTCCTCAACGTTGCTTCCAAGAACGAAATAAAGAAAATTCTAGTTCATGTTTATTCAGTTGCCTGAAAGTCTATTATTTTTATTATGCTCATGAACACTAACGTTCCTGCATTAACCAACCTCATTACACAGGAATGCATTTGATGCTTTACGTTAGGTTGCAAAATAAACGACATCATAATTTTAGCTAATACTCGTATAATAAAAAATAACGTTAAGAACTAAATCGTTACAAATGCCTCATTTGAATGTCTATACCTGTGAATTTATCATAATCTAAATAAAACAATTAGGTATCTTTATAGACTTAGGTAAAACATTTAATTGAATTGCACTTATGGTACGAGTAAAATGGAACTGAAAGTAATACAAACTCAAGATATAGCCGTAAAAAGTAAAAATTTAAGAATGATTGCTGCAAACGCTTTGTTCTTCAATACACAATACATTTGAAAGCTTGCTTTTAGCGTGCATTAGCCAGTTTAATAGCAGAAAATTGTTGGGAAACCATAAATAGAAATAATCACCATCGATTCACAACACAAATTGTAACCATGCGATGTCTTTAATACAATAGGCATTTCTTGGTCTTATAACTTTATAAAGTTAGTAAATTAACTCAACGTAGCATAATATTTCAAAAATCATGGTCATAAAGATGAAACCTCTTTTCAGAATTTAGTAGCTCTAACTGTTTATACAAATTACTTTTTAACAACTAAATTAAATTAAAATCAATCAATATTTAACGGCACTTAAAAAAATAAATTCTTTAAAAAATAGTAAAAATGGTGGAGGCGCCGGGATATATACCAATAATATATACTTTTATTTTTGCGAGCATTTTGTAAAAGATATTTCACTTTAAATGTTAATTTTAGCAGCAATGCATACTATTCATTAGCATTGTTGTTACCATACTAAACCTGAACATAACCGTAGCAATGCAACCACAGACCATTTATACGGGAATATAAAAATTCGCTATAAATATTAAAATTTTTGTTATTTCACTGCAATAAATGATGAATTATGGCCTAAGGGTAACTTCAAAGTTAAAAATATTTTCTCTAACATTTTTCCGTACATTTTTTTGTCTCTTTGAATTTCTGTGGTAACTTTTCAGGGCTAATAATTCTACAAAAAAACATTTAGAAAAGTAAAAAATATAGACCAATCTACTCGCAGATTTAATAATTTATTTTTTTAAAATTAAAATTAAAAAAAAAGATAAAAACATATGCACTTCCTCGCAAAATATCCCGTGTAATTGTCTTCGAGCTGACATAAAAAAATATCGTAAAATTATCCTCTCTACCAAATAATACTTTTAGGTAATAAATTTCACTTTTTGATTACTGAAACAACAGTTAATATTTTTTAATGTTTAATGTTAAATATTTTTTGAGTAATCAGTAAAAAAACGTAGCTGTTAACGTTTTTAGAGAGACAATTTAAAGGTCTTTTAGATAAAAAAATTGGATGTTCCACTTAAAATTTTTGCAATTTGCCACAAAATACTTTATTTGTTATCTCCTTGAGTGCGTAAGCTAATAAGAATAATATATTCTTGAAGTTTGAAATTTCTTCTCTAATGTAGTAAAAATTTTACTTTTCTGAGATTTTTGGCTTTTATGCAATGATTAAAAAAAGCAATTTTTTGTCAAGAAAATGCAGCTGTTTAAAAAACAAAGCATAATCAACTAATAACAATTTAGTATTAACATTAGTGTTAAAAACTACATCGAAAAATGCAAAAAATATATGTTGTTCCATTTAAAGAAATATAAGTTGGTATTGTAGCTAATTTCGGAGACACCTTGTAAAAATAATTTTAAGTGAGTCAGAGTACTAGTATGTACGACTTTCGTAAAAAAAAAATTCGAAAATTTAAAGATCAATAATGAATTTTTTTACACTCTGTATTATGAAAACAAACCAGCAATAACCATAAGCAGCAATAGGTTATGTTTATAAAAATATTGCAACTAGAGAGTGTCTAAGAAACATTTTATCAACCAATATTAGTTAATTTATGGTTGACGTTAGTGAAAAAGTAAAAATTGATTTTCTTATAATAATGCAAATATAAACGAAAGAAAGGAAACATTCACATTAAAACACTATTAATGTATATTAACAAAAATTACTTTACTTAAATTACAAAGTAATCCTCACGTTATATTATTCTTTAATTTTACAAGTCCTAACTAATTTTGAGTATTATGATTCGCAGAATGCTGTTTTGTTTGCTGTTAATTTACCTTTAGTTTTATTTCATGTGTTTACCTAACTCATAAAAATTTGTGACAAAATTGCATTGATCAGAGATAACATAAACAGCAATTTTTTTGTGTATAAATTTTCTTCTTAATTAACTAAGCACAAAACCAAAATAATGACAAAACGCATTAGTTAAAGATAAAAGAAATTAGGTAATATTTTTTACAGTAAAATATAAGCAATAAATCAAATAGAATTGCAAAGATTTAAAAACATTAGATGTACATTAACAAGATTTATCTCTGTTCAAAAAATTGTTTTCCACTCATTGCAGAACACTTCCTCTCAGTTATGTTGGATTCTCCTGCTTCTCGGTGTAGTTCAATCGGAACGGCCCAATTAGCCATTGCGGGATATCTTCCTTGGTAAACACTCTTTCTGAATGGCGTCCTATTCACCTGCGAGCTCTTCCGCGAATCCATTAAGCTCCGAATGCCGCAATCCGAAACAAGAGAAGCCCTCTGTCAGATAGCGCAGCCTTTTGAAATTTAGATGACGCTTCGCAAACGCAAGCACATAATGCATCCGTTGCCATTAACCGAACACAATGAGACCACATTCAGATCGAACCATCGACCAGTTAATGTACAAGTTTTGCCAGAAGACAACTTTGATAGATGGTACACCACCGTGAATAATCCAAATTACGGACCTGTGCAACGGTTTCCTCCATTGGAACAATGCCAGAGGATTTACTTAGTCTATTGATTGTGGTCGGAGAAGAGATTCTGAGGAGTCTCATATTGGACCAGATCTCCAATTAAAACATAATGACTTATCAGTTGAGGGCAGAGACTCTTTCCGGGTAATTGATAGCGAGGTTCGGAGCTTCCGATTCACTTATTGTCCGGTAAGAAGTTTGCCAGAGGCGAAAATCGACTTTACCGATTTAGAATCGGACATTTCCTCCAACCATCGGTAAAGACAAACTTTTCAGTAGCCTAATTACTTCACTTAATTTTAGGTTTTGATTTTGATACTTCTTTTTGAAAGACATAACAGATTTCGTTGACCTTCAATTACTTTGCCTGAAATTGCTTTCGCCTAAACAAATAAGAGAACAGACATTTCAAAGACTGACATAGCTAAGATAAGTGAAAAGCAAAAAAAGGGCCAAGTATTTTTTTCAGATGTTAAGGCCTTATCAGGAAATTTACATAGATAATTAAATTGATAATACCGAAAAACTAGATGCCTACAGTTTGGTTTCTTAAAACTAGATATTCTAACAGTACCCGAATAAAATAAGCATTCTCTACAGGATGTTCGTTTTTTGGGCCCCAC
The DNA here is from genome assembly GCF_031307605.1 of Tribolium castaneum. Classification (NCBI taxonomy): domain Eukaryota; kingdom Metazoa; phylum Arthropoda; class Insecta; order Coleoptera; family Tenebrionidae; genus Tribolium; species Tribolium castaneum. Next base: position 10,525,427 of record NC_087399.1, on the reverse strand, counting down.
CACAGGGTTCTCACTTATTATAAAAGATAAGAGATGGGTTAAATTAAGGCAAAGTTGTTCATTTTTATACTAAACAATTATCTGCAAGAGAACTTGATGTGTCATTATTAGTTTCTGAATTATTAAAAAAACAAAAATTTGTAATTTTTGTTTTTATTTTTTAAAGCAAAAACTAAAAGAACTAAACGTTTTTAGCTAGGACGTTTTTTAGGCACTTTTTTACAAGAAATCTAAATTTGTCATCGCATTTTCCAAGACGTTCTTGATGTTAGAATTGCAACACTGAACTTTAGTTTTTCTTAAGAAAGCCATATTCGTTTTTGTATTTTTGAAGAATGTTTTAATTCTTGATTACATCAATGTATCATATGAAATAATCCAATCTTACGAGCTGATCATATTGGAGTAAAAACATTTTTGCGAAGTGTGCTATAGAAAAAACGTCAGCAATTTTGTTTTTGAACAAACTAAATTTTAAAAGTTTAATTGTATCTAGATCTTCGCAAAACAAAACGAGACAAAGTTTTAAAAATTTTGCCCAAATATTTAATAAAACTAAAAATTTATTTTGTTAAACAAAACTTTTGACGTTTTTTTTTTCAAAGCACTCTTTGGAAAACGCTTTTCTCTTAATTTTCATCTGCATTGTTTCTCATCAGAAACAAAAATTGTTTTTCAAAAATATTTGTATCAAATTTGGGGTCTATAAGAAAAACCAAAGTTGAGTATTGTAACTCCGACATGAAGAACGCTTTAAAAAAAGCAATGACATTTAGATTTTTGTAAAAAAGTACTTGAAAAATGTCTTAGGTAAAAACGTTTAGTTCTTTTGGTTTTCGCTCAAAAAAATAAAAACGAAAATTACAAATATTTTATTTTTCTCAATATTTAAAAAACTAAAAGTAACACATAAATTTTTTTTCAGTTAATTGTTCATTATAAAAATTAGTTACGCTGCTGAAAGATCATTTTTCTTGAGTTTTTTGAATCGTGTGCTATAGCATACTGAAGAGCTTATATGCCAATTTGTACAGCCTATTAACTATTTCAAAACTATAAAAATGCCAGCGTCGCATTTTTTTTAAATGAGCTTTTATATTTTATTCATGCACTTAAAGAAATAATAGCTAACGTAATTTATGGGTTCAATGAGAGATTTATTCATTAATAACTATTTTTTAATTTTATTAACCATATTTAGATTTTCTTTAGTGTTTGAATGTTATTGTTACTATTATTATAAATTTTTATTTTTTATTTTTTATTTTTAAAATAGTAAATTTTAGAATGTTGTTTTTAAAAATTCCCTGAAACAAAATAAATTTCCTGAGCTTTTTAACTTCATTCTACAATTCTAAAATTCTCCTAACATTCGGCTAGCTTTTAAATTCCACCTCTAGTTTTCTAATTTGAAACAAGAACTTCTGCAATTTTGATTTTACATTTTGATTTCAAACACCCCAGAGTTTTCAGACTTTTATTTCCAGAATTCTTCAAGAAATCAATCAGTAATCAACAATCTTCACAACTTCCAACTCTCAATCAACTCACTGCTTCTAACTTTCAACATTAAACACCAAACGTCTAACTTTCTAAACTCTCAATCTCTAACTTTCATATATCAACTCCCAACTTCTAACTTGTAAAAAGAAGAATTCCTTCTCAGATTCTAGTTTCTAATATATCCTCCAAACTCTAAACTCCAAAGTCAGTGTTTTAACTTCCGACTCCAAACTCCAAACTGTAAACTTGCAACTTCTGTTTTCCGAATTCCACCTCTCAACTTCCAAACTAAAAGAAGAGTTCCTCCAGTCATAATTTCAGATCCTGTTTTCTAACATTTTTAACGCTAAAATTGTCACAAATGTGGACTTTATAGTTCTACATTTTAAAATTCATTTCAGTTGATAGGTTCTGTTTTTTAAGTCAATTCTAAACGACTACCTACCAGCTCTCAGATTCCAAATTTCCATTTCCACCTTAGAACAAGAAGATTTTCTCCAGTCTTAATCACAATCTCTAGTTTCTAACATCCCAAACTCCTGTGTTTTTAGTATTCTTGTAGTTTTTTCTATATTTTTTGAATCATTCTAACTTTCAGCTACCAACTGCTCCGTTCTAACTTTCAATTTCCAACTTGAAAAAATAAGAAAAAAAAATTTCAGATTCTCTCACCTAACACATAAACTTAAAAGTTCTCTTACTCTAATTCTACATTTCTACATTTTTAATAGAATATTTTCAACTATCAACTGCTAGCTCTCAATTTCCAACTTTCAACTACAAACACCTCTAACATCACAAACTTCCAACCACCTATTTCCAACTTAAAAAAAGACTCTTTTAATCCCAACATTCATCTCGAAATTGCAAATTTCTAATTCTAATTCTTACCTCCATGTTTAAATTTTTTAAAATTTCTAATTTCTAATTCCCAGCTTCCAGATTGAAAAAAATCCTCCAATATTATTCTTATTACTTTATTATAATTTTTAACATTCCAAGCTAAATGATTGCAGGTCTTTGGTCTTAATTTTATTTTATATTTCAGGTTAGATTTGTCTTATCTTATGATTCTTTAGTACCTAATTCTTTAAAACTTTTATTTTTCAAATTCCTGTTTAACGCCTCTCTAAAGATGCAGAACTAAATGTTTGTATCATTATTTGATTTCAATTTTACATTGTATAAACTTTTTAAAAATTTAGTCTTAAATTCGAGTTCAGTTTTAATTTCGAAATATCAGACTCATTTGAGAGTTTAGACAACTTTGGTTAAAAGAGACGTTTTTCCAAGTCTACAATAAATTAAAATTCTACTAAAAGGACAAGAGATGAGAGAAACAAAATTAATTAATGTTAATATTATTGTAGTTGTTACGTAAAACTAATTACAAGAAAATTGTAAAAGAAGCACGAGAGATTAATGTAAGCTTAATATTGCTCGCCGAACCGCCATTAATACCAAAACACAATCAATGGCAGTTGGTTTCGTATAACAGTAATTGGCAAATTTAATTAACCCGCAGCATAACGAGCCATAACTGTTGCCATATCACACCAAAAACACTCAGACTTAACAAAGAAAAAATAGAATGCATTCGTTGTAATGTCAGACACTCGAAAATGAAAACCTCTTTGAGTGCAACCGAGACTCCTTCAAGTTTTTCCTCAAAGCTTTGAAAAAACATATTACAATCTCATCAGTCACAGCTCGCGTTTTTTATTTCCAGCGATTTAATTCGCGGCTACGAGCTTCCAAGTCTTAATGGAAATTATTCAGAAATTCAAAATGGTTGTTTATGTTGGAGAAAACGAACGCTCAACTTGATGTGATTTAATCTCAGCTACTTTAAGAGTAAATATTTACAGTGAAAACCTAAATACGAGAAAATCAAAATAAGATTAATAAACTTAATGAAAATAGAAGGCGATTTCGCTTGTCGAATATGTTTTGCCCTCGGATACCTACAAGCGGGGGAGGTTTGTATCTTTTGTTAATTAGATGCTTGAAATGACAATGCGCAAGATTTTTCTGCTTGCCGTAAGATTAAATTAAGAAATTGAATAGGAAAACAGCCAGGAATTGTTTGGAGAAGCAGTTGGCTCGAGTGTTTGAATAGCAGACAACTTGAGTACGTCACCTCATTTGGATCTGGTAATCATTGCCTATCACATGCTTGATTACAATGTTCCGTTCAATGATATTACAGATTGTTATTGATGTTACTATCAGCACTAATAGCTTCCTAATTACCTGCTAATAATTTAGGTATTGTTACTCGGTCTCAGAGGTAAATGTTCACTTAAATTTTTGAGAAAGCTGAGTTATCTACAAATTTTATGTGGGCCCGTTTAGGCATAAACCGAGATTAATAAACCCATCCGAAAACAAAGTTGCGTCATAAAACCGCACTCGAAGACAAGAAACAGGACAAAATCCTTCGTCCAGGAATATTAATCTCCCCGCTTTATTAGATACTTTATAGACCATAAGCACTGATAGCGACCGAATATTTTTAAATATTAAATTTAACGCGAGCTGAATCCGAAATTGCCGTTTTTAGCAGTAAAACCGGATTAGATATTCATTACGGCACCATCTCCAGACGTATTAATTCCATTATTTATACACGCATGGGGACTCCGACCTGAAACTGGAGCTCTTGTAGCTGAATTCGGAGGTGTATCGCTGAACTAGTTGGTTCGGTCTCTTGAGGTCGATTTGTCAAAAGTAAGTAACTGATTATACCTTTCCTCCGAGCTGCATTAGCTCGATTACATCAATACACAAGATTAATGCCTCGATATGAGATAATGGATGGAGGCTTTTTTCCGGAAAATGCTTGATCTCGACGGACAAATATTCGCATAACAGGCAAACACAAACAGAAAAACCAAAACACAACCAACTATTTTACATTTTTTACATTACTAAAGTAACACCTTAATTGCAATAAATAATAATAAACAAAAAGCCATGTGTTGCATGTTGTGTGCAATCACTACATTATCCCGGCGCCTCCACCATTTTTAAATCTGTAGGTTTCTTTATAATCGTCTGTAAAGTATTACTTTACAAGCAATTTTTTAGATGCAATATACAGGGTGATTTAAAAGCGTCAGACACACAATCATCTGGTGATAAAAACAAGTTCAGGTAAGGACAAAAATGAAGTCAAACTTTTTTTCAAACAACCTAGTTTTTATATATTTTTCAATTTATTTTCCTTAACAACGGTATCGATTTTTTCTCTTTTGTTTCCTATGATGTCGACTTTAATTTACTGATAAATTTCCAACTATTTTTAATTGTTTTTTACATCATAAGACATTAATTTTTGATTTTTTTCAACAGGTATGTATTTAATGTTACAAAAGCTATCGTTTCCGGTAACTCAAGTAAAAAAATATGATCGGAAGCACCATAAACTTAATTAAACATTTAACTTTAAAGAGCTTTATCTTTAAATAAAGCTCAAACAATGTTTTTTTTTTAGAAACATTCAGAAAATTCAGTTTAGTTGTTCTTTATCAGCACCATAGAAATTGTCCGATACTTTTGAATCACTCCGTAGTTTAAAAGATGATAGTTTTCACAATTTACATGTCACACAAACTTACCGTAAACGTCATAAAATTTTGAATATTTTTTCTTTTTTGTTTATTATAACTATTATAGTTTAATCAAACCTCAAAAAAGTTTTCTGACAATTTTAACATTTAGTTAAAAAAATTCAAAAAAATCATTAGATTTTAAAGCTTCTACCCTACCCATTTTTCCATTAATTATTCCTCTTTTTAATTGAAGTCAATTTCTACATATTTCTTGTATTTGTAAGCCTAAGCTTTTTGCGTAATCCTCTATTCATCGATATCTCCAATAATTTTTTATAGAAATTGTTTTTTTTCACATTAGTTTATGACAAGTATACCTTTTTTGTAGTCATATGCTAAAAATTCTTGATTTTGAGCCATTTTTCTAATACGTTAAACTCGTGGCTTGAAGACTGAAAATGGCCATAACCAATGGACATAACTTATTGTAGGTAAAATTAAACGTTTTGAGAGAATAATAATTTATAAACTTTTGCCTATGCTAAAATATGCAAGAGTTTTTTTGATAGTTACAAGAACGTAATCTGTGTTTTTTAAAAACTAAAAAAGTTTACTTTTAGTCTAAAAATTTCTGTAGTTTAAATGTTTTTTTTAATATTTAAAACTCAAATTTCGTGTTTAAAAGTGCGTATTTTAACTTTGAATCTGTAAATTTTGACTGTCTGACTAGAGATGCTTACTTTTTTATTAAAAAAACTCTTTCTTAAATAGAATTCTAATTTTGGAACTTCATATAATTTTTAAACGTAGAATTTTTTACTAAAACTTGTTAGAATCATTTCTGAATTGTTAACGCAAAACTAAAAAAGAACTTAAAATCTCGATTTTAACCTCCGGAAAAAAGAATTCTAATTTCGGACTAACGAATTTAAAATTTTATTTTTTTTTTACTTAAAGTTCTGGGAGTTACGTCCAGAATTGTGTCAAGACGTAAAATATAAATAAAGAAATGAGACCAATAATATCGATATTTGAAGTGAGAATAATTCCAACTCCTAGTTCCAAATTCGACAGTTAAAATTCTGACGTCCTTACATTGAGTTTATTAAATACTTGTTTGAACAGTTCTACTAATAGGTAAATAGTTTTGATCAAATCTGATTTTTGCATTTAAAATTTAGATATTTTGAAGATGAATTCTACTTTCGCTATCAAAACTAGAAAAAATTCTTAAACTTTCACACTCAAAATTTTGCTATTAGAAACACATTAAATTTAAAAATTTTGAAGCCTTTTTTCGACTTTCCTAATTATAATTCAAATTCAAATTTATTAACTCAAAATTGGAGATATGACTCTAACTTTAAACTTGTGAAGCTCAACATCAAAAATGTTGAATTTGCTACTCGAAATCCTAACTTAACTGATAATCCTCCTATTTAGATTCACAAGTTTACAAAAATAAATTTTTGAATTTTCGACTTTAGAATCGGATATTCCCTTATAGTGAATCAAAATTCTCACTTGCAACGTTAAAATCAATCAAGACAAAAAAAATTTGACCTCAAAAATGTAAAAAAAACCTGATTTCATTTTCAATTTTTACTTCCGCGAAATAAACTGTAACAGAGTTTTGCCTTGACGTTTTTCATGCTAAACCTCTTAAATTTCGCCCGAAAACGACGTGAAAAAACATTAATTTTTGCAGCTAAATCCACTTAACGACGTATTTATGTTAATTTCTTTCATGTGCTAAAAACGTAACCTCAGAAGTTTCAAGTTACCACTTTAAAGTTGGCAAATTCATATTCGTAATCAGAGCATTGACTGCGAAACGTAACTTCTAAAGTCAATTACCATTAAATAACAATTGTAAAACTTACCAAATCTAGAGAAACTATTGCTAAATTTGTAGTCGCTTACATACCTGCAACAAAACACATAAATATTCAAAATAACATTACTTCTCAAATGGCATGCAATTCTAACTCGATTTCAGAGTTCAAGCAAGTTTCCCCAAGAGAAATTGAGTAAAAAATGCAACTAGAAATTACCTGCGCAATAGTAGGATTGTAAAATATCATCAAGCCAATTTAAAATGAAGAAACTTTTCATCAACAATATTTTTCCCACAGTAAACGTTCAAATAAATCCTCTTCCTTATACCAAGAAAACAAATCGATTGAAATCTCAATCTCAAACCACAACGCTTTATTCTTGTAGCCCTTCGATTTCAAAAATAAACTTTGAGAATGCCACCAATGTAGATTCGATCGACACTCTTATCGAATATTCGTGTCAGCGATTTCACTCTGTCACTTCACGCAAGAATTCCGGTGCGTCAAATTGCGATTTATTCCATTAGGCTTCTCAAACAACGTGCCAAATGTAAACACACACTTAAAGCGACACTTGCAAGGTAATGAAAGTCGTTTTTATAGCCAATCAAATCTTCAGGGCGTGTGTAAGGAACGAATTAACAACCAGAAATTGAAAATTAATAGTTTTATCTGAGAAAAAGTTGTCGTCAAACTTTTCAGCGAAATGGAAAGTGAACTTTAAAAGTTCACAAAGAGATAAATTCACCAACTTCCAAAAAATATCAAAGAGAAACCGTAAGATAATGTTAGTGTTAACTGTGAGAAATGACGAGAAGAATAAAAAGTAAAGAGTTGTTCAGCACAAAACGCACTTCTCCGAGTCAAGACGAGAAAATTAAATTATGCTGGATGAGTGTACTAAAATACCGGAAACAAATGTTCAGCAGGAGGGAGAAATTGATGATGATAATATTAGATGTGCGGATGCAGAAGATAAAGACACACTTTTGAAAATTAAACAACATAAAACATTTGACCAAGTCTCTTTTAAAACGAGTCAATATTTTTCTTCTTTTTTTGAAATGTTTAGCAGCGTAATTTTTTTACATTTTAAGTCAGAGCAGCGGTTTAAAAGTTGGAGCCCTGTCGGAATCTTTGTTCAAGTAAAGTTTCAATGAAACTCTCCGGTTCAAACTAATTGCAGTGAGCTTTAGTCAGCACTTTAAAAACACGTAATAATGCAGATGTAAAAGTTCAAAATAGTTATCTAATAAACTATTTTTTTGAATGCTGTTTAAAGCACAAACGAGCGATAACGAGTGATTACAACATATTTTCGTCAACTGGAAACAGTTTTATTTTGATAAAAAATGATAAAATTAATGTCATAATAGTGCCGGCGTTGTTTTCTCTTAATTGTATACAAAGATTGGACGCCAGGAGCCACAAAAATTTTACCTCGGACGACCGTTTAAAGTGTGGTTTCTTTACACCTGCTGACGTAAAAGTCAAAATTCATGTGATTAATTGTAAAGCGTTATTTAAGACTCAAAAGCACCATAAAGCATACAAAGAGCTAAGTTATAAAAAAGTGCATCCAGAAAGACATTTTTCAAACAAACTCACTCATTAAAAACTTTTACATAACTCACTCTGTTGTTTGTCTGTCTGTTCTTATTTTCGGAGCCAAATTTGAAATGGTTCCAGTTGTCCTAATGATTTAAAATTTACTTAATCTGCGTGACAATGCAATTCTATGTAGTTAATTACCCTTTAAATGGGGTTTTAAAACTTTCCCTAGTAGCACACTTTTAAAACCGAGATAAAACCTTCCAATATAACCGCCAATTTCTAAACGTGACGCTTTTATAAGCTAACTGTTAGATAACCACTTTATATAAACGTTATCTACGCGCGGTTATGTTGCGGTTATATAACTCCTCTCATATCTCGGTTATATTGGAGATATGTGTCTTTATCTAACCTTTATCTACGCGTGGTTATATTTCGGTTATATAATTTCCCTTACATTTCGCTTATATTTCGGTTATGCTTAGTGATCTAACCATTATATTGCCCTTATATAACTTTTGCCTAAAGTTTATTTAAATAAACTCATAGTAGATTTTAATACAAATTAAAACTTTAAATATTTAGGATAAATAAATCAGATCTTCTGTCCAGCCTGTTTGGAGTACACAACAAATATTGCTCAGTGTGATGTTGATTCCTTGTTGAAAAATTCCAAATGATCTTGTAGGAATGACTTCTGCAAGAAAATGTTCCATGACCAGAACTAACATAGAACATAAGACCGAAGATGCTGTAGGAGTAAGAGGAAGAGTGAAATGCCATCTTACGGCAAAACTTCTAACGTAGTCAGTGTTATCTTTTTTCTCCAGAGAACAAGAGTTTGACAAACTGTTAACGAATCACAGTTATCAGGAACTAAAGTATTACTATATACTTTCAAAAACGTATTGTTCACTGTTTTCTTCATTGTTTTCTCAACTTTGGACAAATTCTCCGAACCCAGCTTAACATTGAAGGATTAAAGGGTCGACAGGTAAAAAGTGAGAAAACATTCATTCTTGGAATAATTTGCTTTGGTTTTGACAAATTCCTTTTTTTGTGGTCAAAACTAAAATACATTTAGGCAAGCTTTTTCAGCTTTCAATTAAGTATAAATTCAAATTGTACTCTACTCTACATGTAAAAAATAAATATAGATGACGATTTACTTGTTTGCAACACGTAGAAGTAAAGAAAAAGCAAAAGTCACTGATAAATGCATTTTACGACCAACAAACTAGATAATTTTCCACCATATAACCAAAAATTTCTTAGATCGCTTATTTGGTTTTGTAATTATTATTATAAACTGCAACATAACCATGCTTAGATCACCCTTATATAAATTGAATCTAGCATACGCTATATTGCATTACATACATAGCAGTTATATAACCTTCACATAACCTTTGCTGTATACGCTAGACATAACCATGGTTAACACTGATATATAACCTAAATTTAGCTTGGGCCATATTGCTTAAGAAACATAACTGTTATCTAATCGTAATATAATCATGTTTATAGACGCTAAACATAACCATGGTTAGCGAACGGTTATATAAGCTGAGTCTAACATAACCAATGGTTAGATTTGTGTATTGAGGTTATAACACATTATATAACCGAAAGATAACTCAGTAAAACTGTGTTACTAGGGTTTGGTTATTAACAATATTATTTTTTACATTTTAGTGCATTTTTTAAATAAAAACTTTTTCAAAACGACATTTTTTATATATTTTTTATCAGAATTAACATTGACAAAGAGTTAACTAAAATTTAAGTATGAATGGTTCTGGTGTTGATTTAGAGCCTGTCGGCAACCCTCCAACTATAAAACCAGCCAAAGCCGCCCCGAGTTGGAAATAGTTGTAGTCCGCATCGCAGTCATTAGTTGAGCAGATAACCGTGTTAATTACACTGGCACTAATTAGACGCTCTATCCATTGGAAACCAATGAGGAGCAAGCGATGCTTTCAATTACGACCATCGATTGTTAACGAATAAATGCTCATAAATAACAACTAATTATGTTATTCGCCGACATGCTGTAGTGCCCATCGATTTCAATCTCGATAGCTTTACCAACGAAAAGTTCGCTGATTGCCAATTAACTGTTCCAATGAAAATCATCATAAGCTCAATGGAAAAACTTAATCGCTCGCTACTTCAATCAATAGCGAGGAGGTCTTGGCTTGTGGTGCTTTATTAATAATTATTGAGCTTATCTCGAGGTGCAATTCAATTTATTATGTTGTGGACGGTGTAAAGCTCTAGTTTGAAGTTTCCGGGCCAGGCTTTTTGCAGAACTTTGTTAAGTATTTTATTGTAAGGATTTGGAATCAGATTATCGTAAACCAACTTTTTTCTATCCACTAACTGATTTTAATTAACTGAAACACCCATAAAAGTAATTGGCTTCGCAACATGTTTAAGAGTCCTACGTTCAAATAAATTATTTTTTTTGGATTAAGCAAGTAAATCATCTTGTATTGTAAAATAATAACGAGCGAGATAACAAAAGATTAACTGAAAAATGTTTTTTGAGGCTGGATGTACCTAATTTACCAGTGAATTTGTCTTAACTAAACTTACATCTGAGCTAATACAGCCCTTAATAACAGTAATAAAAAATGAATGCAAGTAAATAAAACCCTCCTCGCTCAACTGTCTCGCTAAGTGGAAGAATCACAGTAGACAATGACTAAATAAAAGCGGCTGAAATCGTTTGATTGTCGGCTGTCAGCTGTCTGCCCGATCTCCGCAATCCAACCCATCAAAGTTTTATTATAATCCTCCTTTTTGGCATAAGCGTATTCCGATTTTTCTTCAGCGTTAAATATTTAAGCACGTCTGAGCTTGACAACGTAATTAGGGTAGAGGGCGTCCCTTGCATTAACTTAATTCACTTTAATATTTCAGAAGCTGATCGATCAGCAAACGTATGTTTCGCTTTGGGTTTTTTGATGTTGGAAATGCGGTTTTTGATCTAATTTGACCTTTGTGAGACGATTGGCTCGCAATTTTTCTGATAGCCTGTGTCTGAATAAAAGGGAATTCGTGACGCAACGCTGTCTTCATCAATACACAAAACTCCTATGGAAAGGAATTGAAATAAAAATAAAGCGCGGAACAATTTTCTCGTGGAGTGAGCGTCAAGTCCCTGAAGAGGTGGTCGCGGCCGGAATTGCCGACGGTCACTGCAGACATCAAAGTTTCATGCTCGAGATTTAGAACGCCTCGCTCTGGCAGCTTTGACGCGAATGAAAATTTCTCAACCTATTCGAAATAAAACATATTCACATACATCTGTTTTACGTAAAGTTATGTGTGTGTTTATCATTGTAGTGCCAAGTGGTGGTTACCTTAAGATCCGCTATCTTCTCACAAGCTTCCGGTTCTTAATTAACCCACTTTATCACTGGCTAAAATTATGTACGAGTAGTGGCATAGTTTGGAACTACAAAATATCAAAGGCTCTAGGGTTTCGTAATCACAACACCACGCTTTAAAAACACGTCTAAGTTTTAGCTCCTATTACAAGTGCAGTACAAAATTTAGTTCTACACATATTTCAAAACACTCTATCGATTTATCCTTTCCAGGCGAGTCAAAAATATTAAATTTGCATTTTATTGACAAATGACTAGAATTCAGCTAGAAGAAGGATTGCGTTTATGATTATAATTATTTTCAGAGTATAGATACGAACAACGACGGATCAATCGCTCAAAATATTTCTGTTTATCAGTTCGCTGAAATAAATAAATTGTTGTCTTTTGATTAATGTTACACTGATTTTAAGCACACGTTGTGATATATGTATTTTTGTTTCTATTATTTTTTTTGTAGAAAAACACGAAGTACGACGCTCATATTTTTACGATGTATTGGGTTCATTTGATTAAACGCCCGAACTAAGCTGACTGTTTAATCAATAGTAATAAAATAATCAACAGCTGAGTAGATTTTAGCGTTAGTCTGCAGGTAAAAAATATTTTTTCCGCCGATATGAATTTTTACGATTACCATCTCCATTATAACAGAACATTAAAAACCACACATCAGCCAAAGTTCTCATCCCATTCCGGATGATTGCTTTATGAAAAATTCAAGCAGTGCGGCGATCCCCGTGCAGAATCCATTCCATAAATGCGTTCATCCGATAACTGAAAAATCTTGTTTCATGTAATCTTTACCGATTCCATCTGCAGAATAATGGCGAGGCTGCAAGGGGTCCTGTTATGGAAATTCAATTTTCGAATGTTCCTCGAACACTGATAAAAACAAACTTTATGTATTGCACCACTGTTCGGGTATAAAAAGCCCCGCCATAATCCCATTCCGCCCCCTTATGACATTAGTAGAGCTCCGGCTCTGGCACATCGTTCTGCATATTTTATAGAACCTTTCATCCATGAAAGGAATTCTTCTTTGTCTGATTTAGTCTTTTTCGCGTCTTTTTCCCACTCCGCCTTGTTTTCGGCCGCGGACGTCTCCTGAATTATGAAGAGGTTAAATAAAAACGTCACTATTTATACAGTGTCGCACCACTGTCTTGTATCTCTAGGCCAGCCTCCAGTAAATGAAACACCTCAAAACACTAAATTAAATACACTCAATGTCATAAAAATTGCAACGTCAAGAAGGAGTTAGCATTTTTTTACAAAACTTGGAACAAATAGTCGACTATTAGCGAGTAAAAAATGATTAAATTTTGAAGATTTATTAATCAAGTGGTAAGGGAGTTTTTAACATTTAAGTTCTTTTACCAGCAAGTGTTATTCTTATTGTATGTTTTTTTAATTCGTTTAGATTTAAGTGTTTAAGACTTGGAGACCACAAAATCAAAATTATTAAGGGTTTAAGCAGTTTTGAAATAGTCATGATTTTTGGACTACAAATAGGGGTTTTTCAATTAGAAAAATTGCTTGTCGTTTGGTTAGAAATCGAAGTAAGGGAGTTTTTTACATTTAAGTTCTTTTACCAGCAAGTGTTATTCTTATTATATGTTTTTTTAATTCGTTTAGGTTTAAGTGTTTAAGACTTAGAGACCACAAAATCAAAATTACTAAAGGTTTAAGCAGTTTTGAAAAAGCCATAATTTTTGAACTACAAATAGGGGTTTTTCAATTAGAAAAATTGCTTGTCGTTTGGGTAGAAATCGAAGTACTATTAAGCAATGTTATCACTCATAGACAAAATGGTCGTCTCCGGAGTATGGCTATAATTTAATTACAAGACAAATTTTTGCCCAATGGGTAGGTTTAAAAGTCGTTTTTTATCAGTTTGGACTGTTTACCATCAAAATTGGTCATTTGGACTGTTTTCTTTTGGTTTTTCTTGGTATGGGAAAAATAGACAAAAACGCATATCCAAGTCTGACCTGTCAAACCTTTATTCCAAAACACAACGCGTTTCGACCATAATGTGGTCAATGTAAACAGTGTATATTCTCACCTGAAGATGACCACTTTGTGGTTGAAACACGTTGTCTTTCCAAATTAAAGTTTTGGTGTGTCAGGTTTAAGCTGTGTTTTTACTAATCCCTCCCATACCTAGAAAATCAAACAAAAACCAGTCCAAATGACCTAATTCAATGGTAAATAGTCAGAAGTAAAGTACGACGACCTTCGAACTCAACCATTGCTCAGAAATTTTTCTTGTACTTGAATTAATGCCATAATACGAAGATGACTAATTTGGACTTCGTTTGTTTTTTTTAGTCTGCTTTCTTTTCTGCTTTGTCCTAAACTTTTTCTAATCAAAGACTGATAACATCGCATAATGGTACTTAGATTATTATTCCAACGAACAGCGATATCTCTAAATAAAAAAACATTTATTCGTTTCCCAAAAATTGTGCTTTTTTACAGTTAGTTTAATTGTTTTTTTTTGTCGTACTGTTTCACAACACTTAAAACTAAACGAATTTAAAAAAATTACTTTAAAAATTGTCAACACTTGCTGATAAAAGAGTTAAAGTGTTAAAAAGTTCTTTACTACTTTATTAAAAACGTTCAAATTTTAATCATTTAATACCTGCTAATAGTCTAACATTTGTGCCAAATTTCATCAAAAAATTCCTATTCCTTCTTAGTGTTGCAATTTTTATGACACTGAGTATATTAAACTCTAAACTGGTTTTAATAAGACTAACTAAACTCTAAAACAATCTTTTTCTACTCAAAAAAAGTATTTAAAGTACAGAACGTTTTATTTGAATCAAAAATCAATTTGTTTTAGTTTAATCAGCAGTTCTATAACTGCTTTTAAAAGCGAAAAAAAAAATATTTGAGCGTAGGACCCCCAACTATAATGCCAAACCAATTATTTTTATAAGTCAGTAAATTAATTATGATACATTTTTCCATGATGCTAAGTGATCTCTTAAACTATTACCCCTTGTATTATTATTTTTCGCAAGACCTACCGTAAAGATATAGGAGTTCCCAAAAAAGTCAGTCAAACTATATTTCCATGTATTTAATGTGTACTAGTTGTAATTATCCAAATACAACTGTATTTGCTTATTTAAGCAATTTAACAACATTTACAAACATTTATAAGTACCGATAAAATCATCATTTGGTAGACCTGGTTAAAATGGTGACTTTCCGCTCGATTTCCTATCGGACCGGAGATAAGCGCCGTAAACACGTACTAAATCCAGCGTCAGGTATTTTTTCATCAGGGCTTTATGACGTTTTAAAGCGACCGCGTAATAAGCCCTTTCACGACCTAATGGATACGTGTAAACTTTTGAGATCTGGGTCGTTATTTTGCATTTTAATAAAAGCCCACACTGCTGGCTGGAACCCTACAGACATGCTCGTTCCAGCAGCTTTTGCCGCAGCCCTGCAACATTTATGACGGCTTCATTTCATAATGATGAACTGAACCGACCTGACGATAGACACAAAAATCCAAACCAGTAGATATAATTTGAAAATTGAAATTAGTTTCTTTGAAGAAACAGTTTCCCTCTGTCACAACATCCATCATCAAAGTTCCTTGTATTCGATTTTACGATTTACGAGGCACAGAACAGGATGCCAATAAACTTCCTATAAAGATACAGAAGCTAATCTGCATGGCATGAAGCTGACTCGTACATACATCAAAAACCGATAAGCCCAGCTCTACAAACATCCACTGGTATTGCATATAAAGCATATTACATACGGCCCATGTAGCAAAAACCCAATAAAGACAGTCTGAAAGAAGTGTTATAAAGAGAGTTCGTTCAGTCGATGCTTGGCGAGATTTTTTATGGACTGTCCGCAAGACATCGATGGCTTACATGTAATAAAACGGGCGATTTCACAAATAAAGCAGTAAAACGACCCAAGTCAGCACTGACGGCTTCTGCTAGTCTCAAAAGGAATGGAATGGTGCGATTGCTGTCTAAAAATCCCGCCGATTAAGCGGATGAATGGTCATATTAGTGGATTGGCAAGCATCAAGCGAATTGAAACGACTTAATAGTGTCACGTGAAGAACGAATTCTACTATTCGGTTTCGTAATTAGCCGATTTTATGTCACAAAACCGTTTCTGTCTCAATTCGAGATTTATAGCTCTCTTTTGTGTTCTACGATGTGATTTATTATTCCACGTATTCGACATTGCGTGTCAAGTTATTGAAAATATCGTAGAAAAAAATATTAACACTAAACTTAGCAAACTTTTAAGGTATTAAAGGAAAAGTTCTTTTCTAGAATGTAATCACATTAAATGTCTAACATAATAACTGAAAAGATATTCCTTTTATCTTTTCTATAAAGTAATAAGTTAAATTAATAAGGTTCTTTCAAGAAAATAAGCTTAAAAACTAAGTCTTTCCGCCTACGTTAAATTATAAGCCAGCGTTATTTGTGTGGTGTAAAATCCAGTTATTTTAAATTTTTTTCTCAGCTTTCATAATCAAAGTGTGGTTTTGACAACAGCTATTTTAAAATAACTAAACCAATTTTTCTATAAAACCGACAGCTTGCACAATGTTCACTGTTTTCACTAAAGTAACACAATTTCATTAAATATGTTGGTAATATGTATTATACTTGCAAGCAGTTAAGAAAACATTAAAATTTTGTGTTAGTACAAGTGGGTCTTATGCAAGGCGAATTATTAAAGCAACGTTTTCTTTGTACACCATTAAATTTTTATTATGATTACCCCAAACCGCAATAACCCTGCAAGCTAATTACTCGGACTCAAAAAGTATGAATGGTGGGGAAAAAGTTTGACATAGGGAGGCACTTTGCACAATAATTCAGTTATTAAAAATAATTTAGATTATCCAAGATCAATGTATTAAAGTGCAACTGTATAGAATAATTCTATAGTTAATTTTTTTATATAATTAATTATCATTGTCAAAATTCTGATAAAGACCAGACTATATCACCCTAAAAGTTCATGTCCAACCACTTTTGAAACTAACTGTATTCTGTATTTGACATTTTAAACACCATATTTGACTTTTTTGAAAATTGGACGTTAATGTAAATCGTTAATTCGTTAGTCTAAAGGTGGTCTAAAATAACTAAATGTGTTGTTGTACGTGTGTTAAATTGGAGACAACTTGAAAAATTTGGAAATTGAATTGTATAGATAAAAAATTACACGAACCTTAATTCCAAAAAAATTACTATATATGATAATGCCAACCTGACGGCTCTTTGACAGTAGATTATAAAAAAAATCGACTATATATCTTTTGCTAAATGCTTGGCAAAGTTGGCTATACTTAGAACCGAGCTTAGAACAATCCAACATATAGCACACAAGTGCTATACTGGATGACTCTGCTAAAAATACAAGAATAAATAGTTTACGAAATGAAGCCGAGTGTAGAAACTTTATAAGTGACAAAACCAGAGAGTGTCATATAACATTTAATCTACATTACACGAATAGAAATAATTTAATAATTTATAATTTATTTATACTGTACAGTATAATATGTACATATTTTCTTTTTTTTTGAGTTACCCAATTCAGCAATTAATTTTTGTTTTAAGTGTGTAATAACTAATAAGAATAGTGATTTATGGTACAATTGAATTAAGCCACATAACACCCATGCAAATAGATAGTACACGAGACGTATGTCGAGTGCGGTAATACTTTTCTGTAAAGAATAAAAAATATGAAAATAATCATGATTATTGTTACTTGTTTGTTTATAATTATAAATATTTAAGCAAAAAACGTAAACATGTACATCATTTTTAAGTATACAAGTTGTTTCAAATAGACGTTTATTCTAAATTTACAGGGTGACCCAGGGGTGCGTTATCGGTCTATAACTTTGTTGTTACTTGAAATATTACTATGCCGTTTTTTTTATCCAATAAATCGATTTAAAATCCACAAACATGTTCATTGTACTCAGGGTGTTGTATAGAGGGTGGTAAACAAAAGTTAATTTTTGAAATAGAACACCTATATATTTTTGCATAATTAGATTCTACACAAAAAAATAATGTAACTTTATAGAAACTATTATAGGTTTATCTCTTTTCGTTTCGAAAATATTTAACTTTTCGTTATAAAAAAACAACATTTGAAAAATAGCTGCGAAGTCGCTTATGAATATTCTCCGTTAAATTTGCGACAGAAAATCTTAGAAAACCTTGTATTTTAACAAATAGGCGACTTTTAGTTAAAGCACGCAGATAATATACAGAGTGTGCCAAGACGCCAAAACTTGAATAACCCATTCTTTTCATAGAACACCATATTTTTTTTAAGTATCGATAGCATTTTTGATAAGCTTTCTGATGATGTAGGATTTGCATAGCAAATTTAAAACATTTTTCAAAATTTTTCAAAAAAATATATTTTATTACAAGGAGATTTGTTACCCTAAAATCTGATAGTCAAATGCTAAATAATTAATTAATTTTTTAATTTTACTTACCAAGAATTATTAATAAAATAAATAAAAAATATTTTTTTTAATTGTTTTAATCACTTGAAGAAAGTTTGTAAATATGCAACACAAACCGCCTATCATTAAAAAGCTATAAAAATGCTATCAAAATACATGGTGTTTAAAAAAATGAGTTAGGTATTCAACTTTTTGCGTTTTGGCACACCCTGTACATTATTTCCGTGTTTCAAGTAAAAGTTGACTAATTGCGAAACGAAAAGAGGTAGACCCATAGTAGTTTGTATAAAGTTATATTATTTTTTACGTAGAATCTAATTATAAAAAAATATGTAAAGTATTCCATTTAAAAAATATAACTTTGGTTCACCACCCTGTATACAACACCCTGTGAATAATAAAAATATTTTCAGTTTGTAGATTTTAAGTCGATCTATCGGATAATAAACAGCATCGCAATATTTCAACTACCAAAAAAGTAAAAGAGCGATTACGCACTCCTGAGTCACCCTGTATATAAAGCTAAATTGTTATTCTTTATTTTTTCATACTGAAAATGTCTAACTTTTCTAAACACAAGATGATTTACGTATGATGACAAACTCTACAAAATAACATAAAACACCCATTACGTTTTCCATGTCAATTAACCTTTCAATCCCTTTTTTAATTAATTTATTGCGCGACTGATCTATTTAATTTAGTCAGTTTAAATTGTACCATGAGATCGGAAATGTATTGAATTGCAGCGAGCCTTGAAAAGGAAGTGTAACTGTAGACACATTTTTTTTAAACTTCGTGTTTTAAAGGACAGTAGGGGAGGCTAAGGAGGTGTTCAGAAAAACTGTTTCTATGTTAGCAAACAACACAAGCACGGCCTGTTCTAATTCATTTCATTTTCGATCTCATGGTACAATTTAAACTGACTAAATTTCTTTAAATTTTTTTAAATATTTTGTTTTGCATTTTCTGTGTGGAAGGAACTATTACATTTTGATATGACTTTCCACTCAAATATTTCAGGAGTAAAGTTAAACAGCAAATTTCAAAGCACAATATTTCCTTCCCACATCTCAATTTTTGTTAATAGTTTAATCCCTTAGCCCCCGGCGCAAGATTGGCGCAATTATCTTCGCAAGATGGTGACAAGATGTTTGGATGTGGGAGCCCTAAGGTGCAAGAACGATAACTCTGCTAAATATGGAGCCCGATACAAAGTTCTAAGCGAGTTAAATCTGCGAGTTCGGTCCGGAGGGATCTAACAAGGGTCAACGTAAAATTTCGCTAAAAGTTCTTTATTTAAACGCAAGCTCAGTTGTGAAGCGACAAGAATACATCTTGGAATTAAAGGACTTTCACAATTTTTCAGCGGAATTAAATTTGCGACTGACGAGGACGTGATATTGATTTTTACGTGTTTCGGGTTCGTAATTACTTATAAAGAGAAGCAAAAAGTTGGTGTTGCTTTTTGAATCTTATTACATTTACCACTTTGTAATCCAGCGAGTGATTAATTTGCATAAATTGCAATTATTTATCTGAAACGCAGAGATCACCTCAAAAAACAATTTTATCCGCAAATGGCTCAAGACTGATGTTCTGTATTTAAATATGCGCAATTTCTTTAGCTCGTGAAAAATGGTCTACCTTTTTCTGTTTACGAGACGTTGTAAAAAACGTGTTATTACGGCATTAATTTTTGGCGCGGCAAAATGAAGCACCTCAATCAAAATTAAGTGGAAAACCGAATTAGATTCAAATCAAATTTGTGGATTCAGATAAGTTTGTAATTCACGATTCAAATTAAACCAAGAATTAAATTAGTTTGAAAATGGAATAATTTCCATTCTGCTTCGTGTACGCCTAAGGTTTCGTATTTTTAAATTGAATAATAAAAGCGAAAGACGCGGCACGAAATACGATGCGATTTTTTAAATAAGAATAAATTTGTATGCAAATATCCACAAAACATAACACCCTGTAGAAACGTTACGCTTCCACTATAGATAATGGGCGTCGTAAGCCGTCCCCAGATAATAAGAGAGTCTCTCGGAAGCTCCTCAACAAGTCATAGAATGGCTCCATAAATAACGCAGCGTTATTTCTGTCATACCGGCGGCAGTTGCAGCAAAAGCGTCTTTTTTTTAGTGGCGTCGCGGCGCCGTTGCGTAACGAGCCGGATGTCAGGTGATACATCAGACTATTCCCCGGGAGAAGAGTGCGTCACGTACACATCAAAAGTTTACCGGTGGCAGATATGTGATATGATACCGCCACCAGGTGGGGGCGGCGGACGTGGATGTGGATTGGGACCGGGGACGGTGGGAATTGTTTGATGCCGCGTGTAATTGAAAAGTATCGATGATGCGCATCTCCGATAAAGGGGCTTTCATTTGAATAAACGGTTTCCTTCAGTTGAGTGTTAAAATAGTAAACTAAAGCGAGAAAATTTCAATTATCACATTTAGAGAGAAGCTAACGATGTATGTAATAGCAAATGGTGATTTCTGTGTGTAATTACTTAAAAAATATATGGAACATTAATTAATTGTAGTTTTATAACAATGGAAAATAAACGGAAATTATTGGAAAAATATTTTAGAAGAAATTAAATTCAAACATTTAAGTTAGGTTTCGGGAAGACCAACCAAAATTAAATGTAAGCAAAAATTTATCCCAGTTTACAACATGTGTTTGATTTTACTAATAAAGTTTAAAATTTTTTAGGTTTTTAGGTCGCATCCTCTGAGTTTTCAATTTATTTGTGTTTGACTGTTTAATTTTTTTGGTTCGTGCATATTTAGATTTTTCTGGTTTATTTGCACATTAATTAACTGAATGTCCGCTCTCTTCTAGAAATGACGACTCGACGTTACGTTGGATTTTGTATCATGTTATTCTGTTTTGTTAAAGACGAAAGCACAGTAATGTTGTGTTTTTATTAATGTGAAACTAAATCTAAAAAAATCGTAAAATAAAAACGATACACAACTGACTGAAAAACTGAGAAACGCATTAAT
The DNA here is from genome assembly GCF_031307605.1 of Tribolium castaneum. Taxonomy (NCBI): domain Eukaryota; kingdom Metazoa; phylum Arthropoda; class Insecta; order Coleoptera; family Tenebrionidae; genus Tribolium; species Tribolium castaneum. The sequence goes on along the minus strand of NC_087399.1, from coordinate 10,504,058 downwards.
AATAGTAACATGTAACATTTTATTAATCAGTGTATTGCAATATGCTTCTCACTTGGCAATAAAAATACGTCAGTGTAAACAATACAATATATATTATTTAATAAAGATAACATATTCAAGAATACGAAACAGAATTCAAACAACATAAGTAATAAGTATAGAACTACAATATTTTGTTGGCGCGTGAGATGCGTACCCGATAATAGTTACATCAGTTATCTGTGTACTTATTTATTCGACAAGCTTGAGTATAAATCGGACGCTTTATTTCACGACTGTATCCACGAGGTGGAATCAGTTGACAGATTTACATAAAAACGAGTTGAATACATCATTTTATTCTTTAAATTAGACCTAACAATGCTTTAAATCTATTAAAAAAAATTGACAATTCGTATTGAAAAATGCCAAACAATTGTCAAAAGTTTGGAAAGTGCAATGTCCCACATAAGCACATGAAGCGCGAATATGGGAATTTGCTTTACAAACAAGTTAGGTACAACATTTTTTGTAAAACATATTAAAAAAAATTAAATTTTTTTTTTGATAAATTAATTCTTTTTGCTAATAGGTTGGTAACAAGTCAAACAATCATCAAATTGATATGAACTGCCACTTATCATAAAAAAAGTATCGTTACCATCTCAACGGTAGCTATACCAACCTATTAAATGTCCCTAGCCATTGTTTCAAAGTAAAAAACACCACAGTGTGTGGATATCTAAAAGCTATGAGTACAAAAAGAAATATTGCGTTTACACTTTAAACTGGAACCGCCACGATAGTTTGATCGAGATTTTTTTATACATAATTATATCTATATCATTTTATAAACTCCCGAAAACTGTAGGGTTGTTTGTCAATTAGATATGAATAAAAATGCCATTATTTTTTAAAGAGACTGGTAAAGAATTAAAAACTTTAACAACTACTTAACAATGTTTTTCCGAAGCAAGAACCTAGATCCCAGATCTATAATACCATCTATGGCATACAACCTGTAAAATAACTGATTTATGTTAAATCTACGAACTGGTATTAACTCGTATGTGTGATGCTAATGACAATTATTAGTAGTACGCTAGTACGAATAAAGTATAAATTTTATTATGTTCCAGTTGAAATTGTGGTATAGCTACCTACGTATTATTAGTTTTCTGTAAAGGGATTTCTTTAAATTTTGTTTTTATCTTTATTACAAGTAGTTTTAAAGTTATTCAGATTTTTAGTTTTTTTTGTTTAGATTTACCTATTTGAGTTTTCGGACTTTTTAATTAAGAAAAGGTTTTCAGGTTTTTAAGTCAAATCCATAAATTTTTAAGTTTTATTGTGTTTAATATTATTCATTTCGTGGGTTTTAGGTCTAAGTTCCAGATTCATAATCGAATTTAAAGGAGCATATGATTTTTTTTGAATAAATCCATGGTAATCAACATATTATAAACCTCATATATTTTAATTTGATGCTCTTTTAAATTGATATGAAACTGACCCGAATTTTTTTAGAATTTGCAGTGGCTGTAAGTTAAGCTAATCAGTAAATAATTAATTTATTGAAAAGATTAATGATAATAATCAATTGTTTTTTATCGTCATTAGAATATGTGTATCTCCATTTATTGGCTAACTACTAAACATTATAAAACAACCTTTCCGGATAAGAACCACTTGCACACAAGTATGAAAATTATTTATGGAATAAAACAAAGTATTTTTAAATTTTATGTTAACTTTTGTGAACACTGAACAGTATGAAAAGGAGAGTTACGTAATGTAAATTGATAGTCGACTTCGGCGTTCGTTAAATATTAGACTTTATTACAACAAAAGTTAAACTTATATTAAGAAACATTTAATTTCAGTTAAGCCTTTGTAAAAAATTTAGAAAAATAAATTGGTAGAGGTTTAAAACTGGGTTTAAAACTAGAAAACCTAAAAAAATTAACAAAGTAAACTCAGTTGCCTCTAAAATATTTAACAAAAAGATAAATTTAAACCGCAGTGAATACATTAGCAACATCAATCATATACGCACTGCGATAAAATTTAACTGAAGTTTAACCGTTCCAGAAACCAAGCCCTAGGCCTCATTTCTGGAACGATTAAAGATTAAACGTCAGATAAATATTATCTATCAGTTAGTTGCTACGGTAGTTACATATCTGATTGACGTTGCTATGTTTTAACAGAGGTTTAAATTTATCTCTCCGGTAAATATGTTTCCAGAAACTGGCTCTTAGGCAGTTAGGCATACAATTATAGAAAATAAACACGCATTTTGTTGCATAAAATATCAGAAATCTGTGTTTTGAGAAACAATGTTTCTAACTAAAAATTTTCATCACACTACAATGCCATTCTTTTTAAACACTCGATAAATTTTTAACATTTTTCAGATTTGCGATAAATTTTTTGTACTTTAATTCTATCCGAGTTTATAAGACTTTTAAATTGCTATTTTTTGGTTTTATAAATTTTTAAATTTAGTTTAGGTTTTCGTGTTAAGGTTTAACTTCCTTTTTCTTGTAATTTTTATGATTAGCGTTGAAAGTAAAGTTGTGTGTTTAGTTTGCAATTTAACTTTCTGGTCTAAACATTCTTATTTGGTTCACAAAATTTAGAGAATATTAATTTTATGATAATGGTGGTCACAAAATATTTAAAATCTTTTTAAACTTTGTTATTATTTACTAAAAAACAGACTGCAAATAGGTTTCATATAAAATAATGAACAAAAATAAGCTTCTTAAAAATTTGAACATAAAAAGCCGTTTGTAAAATAAATTATAAGTAAAAATATATGCTGTTTCAAAACTATAAAAACGCCAACGTCGCATTTTCGCTTAGAATTAGCTGTTATAAATTATTTATGCACTTTAAAAAAATAATAGCTAATGTAATTTATAGTTTCAATGAGAGATCTAATCATTAATAACTATTTTACAATTTTATCAATCTTATTTAAGAAAATAATTTAGTAAAATACAACGTAAACGTTTCTAAAGTTTTGAAATAGCTAATACCTAAAAATGCTAGAGACCGATTTTGAAAAATACCAATGAAGTACGCTCCCAGTTAATAGTAATTCAACAATGTTGTGAGATAGTAGGTCTATTAATTAATTAATTCATAAAAACGAAATCCGCTTACAGTGTTAACGAACAAACACACTTTCAAATTTGTGGCCAACAAAAGAACTAGTTTTCCTGGATCAGTGTGTATAAAATTATTTTGCAAAAGATTAAAGCTATATATTAGAACAATGAAATTAGTTCGAAGTCAATAACGAAATCTTTTAAATTTTTTAGTTTTTCCGCTTTAGTTTAAAATAGTTACATTTTCGACTTTTTTCCCAAATTAGTCCAACTGGACACCTATTTCATTGCTCCCTTGCCAAAAATTAGAAAACGATGTTTTTTACAACTTCTTCCTTTCTCCAAATTTCCAAAAACTGTTAGTGATAACTACTACTTGAAAATATGTCCTTTTGTGCTTTTGTTGCTGAATTTTCGAAAAATGTTCACTTTTTGTAAATTTTTGTTCACAAGAATTCAGAAGCTCAAACTATCAACATCTTGTATTAAAATTACGTCAGAGTAATTTGGTTATAATGGCAAAAACAATGTAACCCGCGTTGTATGTTGTTATAGGAAAAGGCGCCCAAATACCTTAGGCCGGCCCTGAGTAGCATTGGATTCAGTCTATAGGCAAAACGTAGTGCAACATCCGTTTTTAAATATACGTTAAAAATGTTTTCAAAAATCAGACGTAACAAAATTTGCATTTCAAAAATCAAAAACATAAATAAAGAAATGTGTCTTTCGAAACGTGCCAGCAATTTTCCCATCAAAAGCTTAACTTAATAATATCCATTTAAGACTGGAAATGCACTTGATGCACCTCTTCAAGACCCCTTTCGCAGCATGTATCAACCCGTAATCCAGTTTCCTGCCAAGTTCACGTGCCCGGGTCAGAAACGGGGTGTGAGAGGGAGGGACGGTAATTGCCGTCAAGGCCTGGAAGAAGCGTTTGCGAAAATGGCGTCTCCTGAATTATTCCGGAGCGGTTTTTTCGGCGAAAGAGGACACTGACGAGATCGGAGTTTACACGAGCTGACACCTCCTCGATCGGCCGCTTTGTTTACTCGCGTTTCGAAGACGAACCGAGTTATCGATTCCAACCGCAACAAACCGATGATTTGTATCGTGGCCGCCGCACAGAAAGGACGATGAACAACGCACCGACGCTGCAAAATTGCTCTGCCGGATGGGATTGCAAAATGAAATATCGATCGGCGAGCTGCTAATTTGGCTAATTGAGTTACCTGGAGGAAACAAGCGGCATCACCAAAGCGGAAGAAACGGACGTTTTTATCTCATCATTTTGTGTTGGATGTGATTTTGCAATTTTTCATTATTAGCAAAGAAAACACGACATCAGTGTTGCTTGTTGTTTATGAATTTGTGCATAATAATTGTATTCCAAGAGGTGTAGAACTCTAAAAAGTCAAAATAATATAGTTTCCCAAATTCGATTTTATATAATTTCTGAGATATACAGGCTGGTCCACGAGTAATAATGAGACTGAAATTTTTTTTTGAAGCAACCAACATTACATTTCATAGATAACGTGGATAGTAAAATACTTGGTTTATTACATTAAACATAGTGACCACACAGCACTTCAACATTAATTTAAAAAGTCAAACCTAGTGTCAAACCTTGCTTAGTTTGTAAATGAATTTAGTGAAACTTTTGTACTAAAACTTTTAACAATGGTTCTCATTTATGGAGAATATTTGAAAAATGCTTCGTAGAGTGCACATTTATACACGTATAATGTCAAAATAAACGGGCTCTGAGTGACACAGTTTTCAAACAGTTGAAAATAAACTGCGGCAATTAAAAGAAATTAAAGAAGAGTATCAACACTAGCTGGAAATGAAGCTACAGTTGTTGCAGTTATTGATGAAAATAGATGGATAGGAAGGAGTTCCGTGTATCCTTGGCTCTCTAGAAGTCCCAATATGACGCATTTTGATTATTTCGTGTAGGAAGTGTTTAAGAAAAGGTTTTATAGTGCATCAGAAATATTGTTGATCGGAAACATTTAGAACACCGAATTGTTAGAGAGTGTGCAAATATTGCGTCTAGAACACTTGCTAGTGCGAGAGAATCATTCTTAAGAAGAATTGGTGCATGATACGCAAAATGTGGTCAGATCTGTGAATACCTTTTAGATTAAGTTTGAACAATTTGAATGTAAATCAATTTATTTACGTTTGACTAAATAAAAATCTAAAACTGAAATAATGTCAATATGACTAATTTAAATTTGTCAAAAATAATACGATTACTATGTTTGATTAATTGAAACCAAATATTGAAACCTATACGTATAAGTAAATACAAATTTCCTTTTAATAATTTTTTTTTATAAAAAGCCATTTTTTTAAAATGCCAATTTTAATGCTCATTTTGCAAATAAATCTTTAACACAAACTCCAAGTTAGCCTAGATAATAAAAAACTGTATTCATCACAAATAACATAGCACTAAGATAAGTTAAATGCTGCAAAACTCTTTCTGACCTTTTACATACAGGGTGACGCAACCTTATCGCGCACCGAAGAAAATTGCGATTTTTATTAAATATTTTTTGTGATTGTATACGCCTGACTGTATGTTTGAAAGATATTTTTTTTAATTTTTTGGAAATTTTTCACTTATAAATAAAGATAATAATTAAAAACCTAATTTTTGACCAAAAACTTAAATTCTAAATTTTATATTAAACTACACGTATTCTCTTCAGGTAATTGTATACAAAATTAGCAAAAAAAATACCAATAAAATGTTGAATTAAACGCACATTTACATTTTAACTTAATTTCCAACTTGTGGCGTGGTAAATTTAGGTGACAATGTAAACTGTAATTGGGGTGAGATTGTAAAAGATTTAGTTAGGGTATTTACATGCAGGCATCTATTTTTGTCAATTTTATTGCAAGACTGTAAATAAAAGAGGTTCAAAAAAAGTCGACTACAGGTAAGTGATCCCTTTGTTACAAGCATGGTCATAGATTTGACAATTGTCCACTTGCTAAAAAAAGTTTAGTTAAAAATTTCCAAATGACTTAGATGCTACTACCTATAGACCCTTTAAACGTTAACGTTAATTGACTTAAGTCGGTTACTGAAAATTTGTCCAGAAATGAGAAGACTAAAATTTAAAAGCTGTTGCAGCAATCAAAAAAAAATAGCAAGCATATGTATACAATGATGAGAAATAACCTAAAAAAATCAACATTGTAAATGCATCTACATTAAACATTATTGTTTTTATTTCTGTTACCGCAATTTGTTTAGGATTGATCATCTTTTATTCGTTGGAAAAAAATTGACAAAAGCATTTCTCCACATCTAGGCAATTGCGTTACCTTTTTTATGTTTTATAATCTTAAATGGATATTTTGCCGAAAAGCAATTTAAAACTATCTAACATTTTTACAGAAATTATTTTATATTTTCTAAGAAAGCAACAAAAATAATTCAAACTATTTAATATCCTCCCCAGAAAGGATAAAAAAAGTCAGAAAAAAATACTATAATTTAATTTCTCAATGTGAATGTTTAAAATCAATTTTATGTCCTGCAGTTTTTTGTATCAAAGTGAATTTAATTAGAATTAATTACTAATTAACAATTAGTATTAATTCTACAGAAATATATGATTACGTATAATTATTTTCTTCACAGGTGTAATGAATATAAACAAAGAAACCAGAGATTTTCCAATTTAAATTTAAACGATTTAACTTAACTTACCTCTACACTAAGTTGCTTCGATTAAGTTACAAGGCGTCAAAATTAAAAAATTACTTTCTATTTTTAATCAAAAATACACATTTTGGTGACGTATCTCTTGTTTTTCGTTATTGTAAAGTACTTACCTATTATCAACAAATGAACATGTTTTAGGATATATCTTTGTTATCCGCTGAGTGGTATAATTATTTTTTATTTAAAAGACTTACTGTTTTTGAACAATCTTTGTATCGACCTTCGTTTTGAATTAAAAAAATGTTTAAGTAGCTGTGTCGACTTTTCGGACCTTCACTAATTTAGGGCGGGTTTACAGAAAGCGCTGTTAAAATTTAATTCGTTGTTAAAAGTTAACAACGCGAATGGACTAACCAAATTGCTTTAATTTGGTCACGTGTTGCTTTAATCTGGTCACGTAATCAGTTAATCACGCATTTAATTGCGGATAAATTGACGCTTCTATAAACCGGTTCTAAGTAATGGTTATTAATTTTTTCATAGAAAGGTGTAGATTTATTTAGTTGTGTTAAATAACTCTGCTGTGAACGGGAAAATCTCTGGTTTGCCGTGTACCGATGTTTTCGTTACACCCTGTATATTTTTTTAATTAAAAAAAATTAAGCATGTCTAATACATGCTTATAGTTATTAGTTAAAATGTACTTCTAAAGCTTCTAAAACTAGCTAATTTTTAGTTTAAATGTTTGTGTAATTAATTGAAGCTAATTTTTGCTGCTCTAAAGCTAATCAAAAATATTCAAACAATGCATTTTTTGTTCGTCTATGTCCAGTTTCCATTAAATTGAAACAATTATATCAAGTTACTAGACAAAGTTTTAATGGCTAGTTGAGACCTGGCTGCAACTTCAATTACCTGTCACACTTAAAATGGATGTCGTAACAATTTTTACCGAACGCCACGATCCGATCTAATCAATCAAAATTACATTTAAACATTTCTAATACCATCGGCCCGTTTCTGTAACCGTCTCAATTAATAACAGTTAGCGCTTAATTAAGAATAATTATGTTCGGTAGAACGGAATAGACTTAGGAGCATTCAGTTTTTTGCGGCAGCTTCCGGGTGCTGCTTTTATTTATCGATTGGCAAGCCTGGAGCGTATTAATGGCGTTTTCGTCGGTTGGCGTCACCGAACAAGTGTTTACATTGTAGACTGAACCGGGAAGATTTCCATAAAAAGTCAATTGTTCGCGGTGACAGTATTCTATGGAGAGCGTTCCGGTAAATGGGCAACAATGATTGCGAATCGATCAGAGACCACAACCCCTCGAACAGACGGCAGATGAGACAAAGAGATACAAGCCAAATGCTGTTGGAATGGATTAGTTGGTAAGGGGATATCAACTAGGCCATTTAAGAGTATTGACTGTGGGCTAGTTAGTTAACTATGAGACGATTGTTTACAAAGTCTTTTAAGTCATTTCGGCTAAAGTTTCAATTTTTGTATTTTTGTTTGTTTAATTTCGATAAAATATAAACAAAAATTTTTTAACAAAATATTAGCCCGGCGCATCCACCATTGGTACGATTATGCATGGTTTTATTTTTTTATAAAATATGTAGGTACTCAAATAGTCACTTTGTAAAGATTTTTCTAAGTAAGTAGAGTTAAATTTAGAGAAATGCTCAGCTATTTTTCCAAAATTATCTGATATTTGTACTTGTTTGATTTTTATATTTTACCATTTAAAGCACAATTATACATATTGGTTATGAAAACAATGATTAATTTGACTACATTTATATTTAGTTTATAAAATTAAGATAAATTAAATATAAAGTAGCAATCCAAAATTTTATTTATTGTATTTTATTTTTCATATTATAATTTATAATACTTATAATTTTATTTTATTATATTATAAGTTATAATCCTAAGACCTAAAATCTAAAATCAAAAGCTCACTTATCTTAGTAAAAAATTTGAATGTTTTTCGCAATTTAATTTGAAAAAATGCTTACAAGTTTTTTCATCAAAGGCAAGATTTGCTAAATGTGTTAGATTTTATATTTCGACATTTTAATATAAATCTATAAAAGGTATTTAAATATTTAACCAACACAGATTTATAAAAATGTGGTGCCCTGTATGTCACATGCGATATACAACGTGATTCTTAGAGACCGACAAAATTCTACTTATCGTAGTATCAAATACGTACATGCCAGAAAAAGTATTTTAAAAAAATGTATGTAAGCGTCTTCGAAATACAAATTTTCAAAGTTTTGTCGACATTATTGCAGAAAACGCATTTCGAAAAGTGTCCAATAGAACTCCATCAAAGAAATTGCCAGAAATTTTTGTCGAAATTTAAACAGCTACGGAAATTTTGTCTCAGACACTTGACACAAATGTCTAGAGAGAAATTCCAAATGTAAACTATCATAAGTAGTATTAGCACAGTAAGTAGAAAGCATGATAATCCTTCTCATCGCTTTGTATGTTCTCCATATTTTTGATAAAAGCGCGCACATTATTTCCAATACAACTAGTGTAAACACATGAGCGCTGCAAGTGGCTGGAATTAAAGGGTTTCTACCCCTACGAAATAAAAACAAAAAAATAGTACAAATCGTCTGTATTTATGCATAAAAAGCTATGATAAAATTTTGTAAGTCTATTTAAAAATCACCCTGTATACTATAAATTTATACAAGATCGCTTATTATATTACCACCCGAAAAACACTACTCATTTACAACGAAAACTTCTACATTCTTTCTATTTTGCAAAAAATTTATGTTAAATTTAATTCTTTGTAATTTCAAGCAAAACCAAAAAACTCTGAACAATAAGTGAAAACTTTGGTTTAATCTGAATTGTTAGTTTTTCTGTTGAAACCTTGGAATCACCAGATTTATTTTTAATTTATCAGTATTCAATCAAATAGAATTAGCAGCAAACAGTTCCATTTGCAAGTACCTATTTCATTAATTTGTTTTGTTCATTCATTTTAAAATATCCCGGCGCATCCACCATTTTTGTCATTACGCTTAAATATTATCAGTTCTATTTCGCAGTTTAATTGTTCCATTATTATTAAAAACTTTAAATTTAAACTTTGTGTTTAAAAAAAGATCTAATTTGTGTTTTCTCAGAGCTTTATAATGATTAATGTTAATATTATTTTGCTATATCAAGAAAATCCAGAAACAACTTTCGATTTAAGTATTTTTCAAAAATAATAAAAGATTTGGTTGTTTCTAGTAAGTTAGCTTAATTGTTGAGACTTGGTTATCAGAAGCAGCAGATTTAAAGTTTAATTTATTAAAACTTGTTTCGACTTTTATAAAAAATTAATCGTTTTTAATCCTAATCTAAACACATAACTATGATTTCTGCAAAAATTGTGTTATGAATTTAAATTAGTATTAAATGCGATTACTTTTTAGTTGGTAACATTTTAAGCCTCCTTTTTAATATCTGCATCCTAGATTATAAACATTATTTTAAAACACGTTTCCCAAAGCAACGTGTTTTCACTATTTTAGAACACGCTTCCCATAGTAACTTGTTTTAAATTAAAATATTCCATTGCCAAGAAATTTTAAATATATTGTCCTAATCACGACTCGAAAGATAACACACCTGCTGGAGTAAAATCTTACTAACATTTTTAGAAAAAATTAATAAACTTGCGTGCAAACTCAGTTTGTGCAGTTTTTTTTTATTAAAAAACTTTTTTAACAAAATTTAAACAGAAACTATAATTTATGTATTATTTGTTTTTATTTCTTCAATAAATAAACTTAGAAATAATAGAATTAGATTGACTGCCACAGTCAACAAAATTTGAATCTAGTTTATAAGAACTCCATCAACTAAATAAAAAATTTAAATAATATGCTTTTTTAATTAAATTTGATTCCGGCGCATCCACCATTTTTGTGCTCTCAACCAATTTGTTTATTCGAACATAAGGTAAGTTAAACTAGAAACAGCTTCACTTAACACAATTTTTGTTGCATTATGACTATACTTTATTGAAGTTTTTTTTGTTGGTTGGCAAAATTTAATTTATTGTAAAAGTTGGTAACATTAATTTCTTATGTTGTTAAGTAAAAGTTATGGTCGATTTTAATATTTTTCAAATTCAACAACACAATATTAATTTTAAAAACTTAAACCATTGTTACTTTTTAATTGAAAAATCGTTTTTAGTTGAATGAGATGCAACAACAATCTACTGAATTAAAAACCCGCTTGTTGAAGCCAAATAAATATTTATAATTTAATTCAGTCGAATTAACTTTATTTAAAATTTATATCTATCAATTTTTTCTCGTTTTGTCTGAAACAAAAAATAGTTTATATTGTGAAGCTAGTTAAAAATAAATTTAATAAACTGGCATGTTTATTACTCTTTTATTTCAATACAAACATGAAGTATGCAATTTATTTTGTTATTGATTTGATGTAATACATTCCTCAAAATTAGAATTTCAGATTCACGTCTAATTCATTCGGGATTGGTGTTTAACCCTGTTTACAACCTAATTAAATGGCAAAATCCAATATTAGTTATTTATAAATTTTCAAAATATGGTAAATAAACAAAATTGCGCGGTAATGACTTCACTGTACTCTCATTTGGTATCACAATTCGTGTACAATAGAGTCCGATAAATCACATTCCGGTTAAATCAATTTTATTGTTTCTATAACAAAGAAATTCCAAACCAGTGATAAATCGAACTTCCATTTGGAATACTGTGCTACTATCTAGATTAAAGAATTTTTTGCCGGTACTTTTGTCATCCGCCCGATTGTTAAAATGCATTAACTTATTTCAGACGCTAGTTAGAGTGCAGTAATCAAAAGTAAATTATCTCATGCAATGTTTTATTGCTATACTATGTCATGCTTTTAGTAGCTTTACCCACACTATCAATAATTTTCAAAATAATTTAACAATAGCAATCTCAAGCTAACAAAACGTTATGTTTGGCAAATTGCATTTAATTCTCTGAAATTTTCTCCAGTTTCACTAAATGCAATCGGGACTAATTAGTCAAAACAAATCCAATTAAAGCGCACATTATTCCACGTTTGATAGCAAAAACTGTTCGCATTTCTCAGTTTGTTTCGACTTCCTATTAATTTTTCCTCCCTCCGGTGTCAATTTCCTTTGAACAATTCTTTCGCCGGAAATAGCAAACAATGTTTCAAATAAAAGCCAATAATAATAACGTAACGACATAAAGAACGGCGGCAGTAAATAGTCGCCGTATCGGTATCGAAAACAAGTCCAATCTAGATTACGAATGACAGGGACGTAATAAAACAAATAGGCCGCCGTGTGCGATAGCGAGAAAGAACTCTCTTGTCTCAACGATAACACGTTAAACTGGGCCAATTTTTCACAATGGCGTTTGTTATTTTCTTGGAGACCGAGGCGGAGGAAATTACAAAATAAACACAATTTGTATATTGCGATAAGCAAGAACAACGTTTTCTAAGAACGCCTTCAAGTTTGCAATCACCTTCACACAGAATGTTTCAATGCCTTATGTTATGATGCATTAGGACCTCTAAATGATTTTCCAAAATATTTTCAATTTTGTTATATTAAATGAACTTTGTTTTTGATCACCTGGGTAATTTTAAGGAACTTTTCTTCAGTTTTTCCTTAACATAGGTTTAGATGTTTTCGAGATATATACACTTTTTTTAGATTAAATCTATATTTTTTAAAATCGTATTTGGGCATTTTAAAATATTATAGCTAGTAAAACTCAAATTTTTAAGGTAATGGTAACAGAACTTCAAGTACCTATAACATTAAGTCAACTGTAACAACTTTTATTTTGTAGACAGAATGAGTCAATAGTAGATTATTTCTGACATGTCTTAAGATGCAACCAAAAATACTAATTACACTTTCCACTTGGATACTTTGATTTATTTTTAAAAACATTAACTAAATCAACATTTCTTTTGTCTTTTAAATAATAATAGTCTATAATTAAATTTCAGAAAAGTGTCAAAATATACTTGTCAATACTGAGAATAGTGTAACTGTGAATTAACTTTGAAATTTTGTAAGGATCGGTATCTAGTCGGCTGGAAAGAGTATTATTAGTTGCATATTTAAAAAAATTCACAAATAACCTTCTGTTAACTTACCCTGTATTAAATCGTTAGTTATAGTATAGCTTTAGCTACTCCAAGTTATTTGTTTTTCAAAAAACATGACTCACAAACACAAAATTTATATTTTGTCTCAGTTAAGAAAAAAGCTCGATAAACAGTTCTAACAGTTATAACAACAAGAAATAAAAAATTTGGTTAATTCTGATTTTTTAGTTTGTGTTGAAACCTCCGCTGGATATCTGAAGTAGAAAAATTTATGTTTAATCTCAAAGCAACAAATTGCAATACATATAGTTAAACTTTGCATACTTTAAAGTACGCTAAATTAATGAAATAAAGCGCTAAATTCTATTTTAAAAATAAATAAAATTTTTTGGGTCAGAGAATAATATCGTAAATTTTCTTAAAACTTTATTATCTGCAATGTTAATATTTTGCTATTTCAAAATTCAAAAAAAAACCTGACAAAACAGGAAATAAAAAAAATATTTTTTTTGCTGCTAGCTTAAATTGTTGAAACTTCTGTTGGATGTCAAAATAACAAATTTTAAGTTGAATCTATAGAAACTTGTTCCGAGTTGTATAAAAAATTAATCGCCTTTAATCTTAATTCAAAAGCGTAGCCATGATTGTTGTAAGAAGTGTTGGTATGGGTTTTATACAACTTGGCCTAATAGAAACAAAAATGAGGTATAGTTTAAGCTCTCTTACTTTATTCTTAACTGAAAAATAAATTTATTTATAGTTTTCAGTTCTTTTATTTAATTTTGATTTATGCAAGAAATGAAATTATAAATAACAATAAGCCACTGCTATAATTAGAGCCGGTTTACAGACAGCAAAATTAAGATTTAATTCAGAATAAACTAATATAAACTAATTCGAATTAAGTTGCCATTTAAATTACATTGAAAAATCTCATGTTCAAATTTGATTGCAATTTAAATGTTCTGTAAACCGGCTCTTACATTTTAAAATTAAAATATATGTTTTTTAATCTATTAGTCTCAAGTCCCATTACTAAAAAGTTCGATATTTAATGTCTTATTCACGACATAGAAGATAAGACACTAGCTGGAGTCATATTTGGCTAATCATATTTAAGCATTTTGAAAAACTTCAATCGTTCTTTTGGGGTTTTGTAAGAGAACTTCAAGTGCTCATAACTCCAAATTTTATTTTACTTAATTAGATTTCACGATTTTTCAATATTTTTTAAATTATAAAAAATATATTCTTTTTCTTTTTATTTTTTCTTAAATTGTTCTGAAAACAAACAATCAATATGAAAAATCAAACTTTATAAAGCCAGAATTCTAGAAATATATTTTGTTATTACAAAACGAATGACACCATTTTTTAGAGAACTTGTCGTTTACTAAATAAAAAAAACTGCCCTGATTAGTAAAAAAAGCAAAGAAATTAAATTAACTTAAAAACTATTGAACACAGTTATTATTAGAGTACAAATAAATGTCAGCACAGATCGATACATAATTAAACTTTCTTTCTTATGGCCAAAAATAACACATTTTATTTAAAAAACTGAGTTGACGTGAAAGATAAGACCTAAGATTATTCTTACAAATACAAGTTCAAAAAAATTGAAAACGTTAAACATATTAATATTTGAAGTAAAAAGTGTGCATCCAAAAAGAAAAAATTAAACTAAAACCTGCTGCTAAACTTAGGTAAAGGAAAAACTAATAAAAGCTTCTTTGGAATACAGTAAAACTTCTCAACAACGGATACCGATGAGGAATTTTTAAGTGTCCGTTGTGGAAAGGTGTCTATTAATAGAAGGTAGAAATTGTAATCTAAATTTTGTTACGTTCCTACAAAAGTGTCCGTTGTAGAAAGGTGTCCGTTATTCGGAGGTGTTCAAGTTTTACTGTACCAGCAGTAATTGAAAATTACCCTCTAAACGTAACCTTTAGATTATTTTTAAGTTTTGGACTTTTTACCGAAATTTGATAACGCCAAAAGAAAAAGCTAACATTTTAGTTTCAAATACGATTACAAGATATTTAAAATCGACAAAGTTATTATTTAAAAAAAATGGTAGAAATCAACTGAACTTAGGTATAAGGAAAACTAATAAAAATTATTTATAATAAATCGAGCAACTAGGAAACGCAATACAAATTATAGCCTTCTATAAATTTTTAAATAAATTTTACTATTAAATCTAACAACTTTAAGGTGGGTTTTTGATAGACGAAAGGGATTTTTTGCACAACCGAACATTATATACAGAATAGTCTGAATTATAACTAATAATAATTTTATTTTTCAAAACCAAGAAGTCACTGATAACTTAAAAAAAATGATGTATCAAAAATAATTTTCACAAAAATATTTATTGGAATATTTAATAGTTAGTTTATGTTTTCCTGTTAGTGATAATTCTGATGTCCTTAGTTTGTACATTTCTGTTTTATACCTTGTCGTGTTGTCAAAAAATACACAATTTTATCAGTTTGTTTTAAGTCTCAAAACTCGCATTAATTTTTGTCGAATAGATAAATCATACCGTTTGTGTATACAAAAAAAACAATCAATAGAGAAACCAATTCTGCTAATTACTATAAATTCCTGTTTAAACAGAAAAAATATTCCAATTTTTTTGCCTAAAATCACACAGCAGTTCTTGTCGCAAAGTTCGTTATCTTTCAGTAATTGTAAAATGTAAAACTATACTTAAAGTAAATAAAAATGTCACTTCTTTTATGCAAACTTTATTTGAAGCAACTACTCCGTTGGAAAAGTTTTCTAAGCCCCGCTTCACGCTTCATTTAATTACCAAATTCAGTTTCGAACTTTGTTTCGGCAAGTTGGAATCATATTGCAAATTCCAAGTGCATCAGTCTTGATGAAAATAAAATGTCACGTCGATTTGCCATACAAAAGTTTTATTCAGTTCAATTCCAATTTAATTTCAATGTTTTTGGTTCATTTAGAGCTACGTTTAAGGTTATTACTATAATTATGGTTGCGCGTTTCGCGTTGAAAAGGACTCGCTTTAACATGACAGAATTATTAATCAATATTTAAATTTTGCAACACTTGTCCGAGCTTTTACCGTCGTAAAAGTGGAAACGTTTTGAAATAAAATAAAAATGGCGTTGCAATTTTATTTCAAGCTTTACATAAATAAGTTATCATATTTTATGTCGAAAACAACTAAAAGTTACGAGCCATATTTTCGTATTTAAATGGAACCGTCGATAAATTTAACGTCGGTGTAAAAAGCAAGTAAATATTTTATTATTTGTAATTTTAAACTCGGGCTCTCGCCACCATCTCCGATTACAAAGCAAATAAGAACAGCACGACCTCAACATCTTTTAAAACGTTCCAGAATTAAGAAGCAAATAAAACCCTCGAAACTTGTTTCGAGAAACCGAAAAGTTTGCTAATTAATACCACTTTTGAAGAAAAGTTTTGCCGATTAATCATCGAAATTTTTGATTTTACCTGCATATATCCTCCCTCGCAGTGGCTAGCGTTGAGCAAAACACCCACTTTGAATTTGTTGAACTTTATCCGAAGAATCCAATCTTTGGGAGTTCCGCGGAACGACCGAAACCTGTACCAACATGTCATCGGTTTCCCGAAGTTCTCACTCGTCACTTCCGGACTTGCGACGTCCTCGTAAATTTCCACCGTTTTGTTGCAGTGGTCTTTCTTCGGATCAGCTGAAACAAAATCATATTTGTGATTTCTTCTACTCCCTCCTAAATTGTCTGTAACTTACGACTAAATTTATATTTTAATAACTGATTTCAAATTTTCAAGTTAAACTAAAAGTTAAAAAAAATTAAATATAAGGTAGTTTAGTGGTGTAAATCATGATACAATTGTTGTAAAATAATTGATAGTATTTTTATGTGTGCAGTATAGTTGTTAGACTAATCTACATGAATTCTGAATATACATTTAGTTTAAATTATAGTGTTAATGATATTTAAAGACTTGAAGCAATCTCAGTTACAACCAGTATTTTAAAACTTAAACTGGAAAGAAATTAAATTAAACCGTATTTAGATATTTGAATAAACTTACAATTAAAAGACTTTATATTGTCAAACAAAAAACACAATTAAATTTATAGCAATTGTTAAAATTATAAATTACCTACATTCAATCTTTCAGAAATAGTTTGGGGGTTAATAGTAATCACAATACAAAATAGTAAAACTAATTTTTCTAAGAAATTTCAAGCATTATAACATAAGTAAATTAGATTTCAAAGTGGGAAGCAAAAATAAATAAAAAATTAATGTAGTTTAATTAACTAATTATCACATTTAACAATATTTAGAGGAAATTACTTGGAAAAACAGACCAGATTGTAAAATTTTTTAGAGCATAGTGCAACTGATTTGCAAAGCAAAGATACATTTGCACTAAAATTATCATCTTTGTAGTTAAAACATACTATAAACTAAGCTTCGAAAAACAGATTGGTAGAATAGATGAGCTTCTCGTGCAAATTTTAACGCAGAATTTAAAACTAAGGTTATTTTGTAATAACCTTATTCACCAGTATATTTTTATAAAAATAAAATGTTTAATCACCATGAAATACTAAATACAGAGCAAAATAAAATAAAATCCGTTTGATGTGTTTTTATAAAACTTGTCTTTTGTTTTGTTTTTTGTTATATTTTGATAAATCTGTTTTAGAGATGTGCATTTGTTGGGTTACAACAAACATACTTACTCTGTTTAGTTTGTCTTACATTTATAGTTTATTTTTTAAAACAAAAAATTTAAGTAAAAATATATTGCCATCCTTTAAAATTTCTAATGATATAATTTAATTAAATTATATATAATTTAATATTATTAATTAATATTATAATATTAATATTATAATATTAAATAGCTAAATTACATAATAATTGGAAAACACTTATTAACACTTAAATTTCCAATTAATGGGATTACTTAATGAATACCAGAAAATTTAGATACAAAAGTTCTAACTCATTGCTCATTTGTCGATAGTTTACCTTTTTTTGTCGGACAGATACTTTTTTTTAAAGATGTGCATACAAAAAGATTGTCGAAAATAAAAACCTGTTCTTAAAAAAATTTTTATTGTCAAAATTACTTTAAATCAAACATAAGCAGATTACTTGTGTACTGTTAAAAAAACAATATAATTAATAAATAATACAAAAGTTGAAACCAACTGTCATTTTATTATATACACTGTATAATAATAAAACAAACAAAAAACATAGCAGAGATAGTTATACTACTATTACAAATTATAAGAAGGTTTACGATTCAATTTCTAAATGTTGGTTAATTGAAATTTCAAAAATTATATAAAATATAAGGGAAACTTAAAAGTAAAACATATGTGTATTTTAAGAGGTAATAGTCGAGCTCAAAGAAAGTTAAACTAACTTAATACAAAGATACAGAGGGTTTTGGTCATTAGATAAATTTAAATTTACGGAGCAGCTTTAAAAAGCAGCTTTACCAAATTGTAACAAAATATTATTTTCAAGGTTAGCTCCTCAAAACCTATTACATTAAAAAAAATTGTTATTAGTTGCAAAAACACCACCGAAAAATGTGTCATCATATTAAGAAAAATACAAAAAAGTTAGAAATTTTGCATCATTTTTTTTGTCGAAGATATCATTGAATTTCATTCTCTCAAATGTCACCGATTATTATTTGCCATGTAAACTTTGGAACAAAGTACTCAACATACGTAAACTTAGTTTGCATTGCATTTTTTGACGAATATTCCGACCTAAAGCTCTCCTCACCTTCTGTATCTCACAAACACTCAGATAAGGCAAGTTGAAATTTTTTTAAGCTCTACTATACTAACACCCCTTAAAATATATGCAAAACTATCAAATTCACCCCATATATTGTAACTTAGTATATTTATTAAGATTTAGATATTGACCAAGCAATTATCAATATCTTATTAATGACGGTTTCTTCAAATATTTAGATTTCAATTAAATAAATTACATAATTACATAATTAAAGCAAAACAGGTTGACAGTTCAATCAAAAGATAAAAGCAATTAGTTGAATTAAATTAAATTTAATTAAAAAGTAATTAAATTTCTATAAATCTCAATACAATAAATTTATTTGTTGATCCAGATTAGTTTATTTGTTTGGAATCATTAGATAGGTAGACACTGATATAAATAACATTAATATTCAAATTATAACACCATTTGCTGGTCCTAGAAAACACCATGCAAAGTCATCTATTGAGAGGTTTTCTTTATCAAAAAAACAGAAAGGTTGAGGTTTTCTGGTACCAATTTAGATACGAAGAGTTTTCTTTGCGTGAACGTAGGAGGAGTTCTTCTTGACTGTATCATGCCTCCCCTCCCACGTTCACGCCAAGAAAATTCTTCGCCTGATGAAGATACAATAAAGGCATCAAAACGTCGCGACGAAATGAGCGGTTTTATTTCCCGTGTCCTATATACCATTTTCTACGAAATCAAACTAATATTGAATTTACTTTTAATTGTTGAAATTCAGAAATCATATCTCTTGTAAGACGGGGGCTCAAAAAGCAAAATTAATCTTAGTAATCTCATTACAATAAATACTTTATAAAATGTGCGAAAACACACAATAGAGAGATAGGAAAATGTTTGTAAAATTACGTTGAACTTAATTGCTTAGGTTGCAAATTAAGACTTCTGTCTCTATAATACTCAATGTTGCCAACGTATTTTCAATTCCATCTCTGTACACGGAGTCATTGTCCCGCCGCCCCCAGCCGGAGGCAGGCGGCGCCGCCCCGCCGTTGATCTTTGCGAGTGCTCGGCTCGAATTTCGCTCTCTAATTATTTTATTGGGTGAAAACGCGGCACGATCTGCACTTTGCTCGTTATAATTCCGCGACTTAACTCCGAGATTTGATAATGCAACTTTGAAACTTTGATTTTAGTTAATTTAAGAACGACTCTTTTGGCAGTCGAAGAAAGGCGCGCAATGCGAACAAATCGACCCAACTTGCTACGTTTGTTATTATGAAATATGGAAATTTTGATCTGATTTTAATAACACACAGGCGGGATTGTATAGAAGAGATACGAAAAGGAGGACAGCTAAAAAGCTGGACGCTGAAATACGGAGCGTTTTATGCATGGGACGTAAATTTGGTTTCTTATCGAAACGGAAATGTGCACGAAAGTTGTACACCTTTTTTGAGGAACTGTGTTGGGTAATTCACCGCAGACAGATAAAATATGTAGGTGCTTTGTGAGCGAGATTTTTTGCCGGATGTGAGAGATACGAACTGGTATGCAACAGAGAATTTCCATTCGAGTTTTTCTTAGTCTTTTCCATTATGACAGATCATACGTTTCCCAAATAATCTTATCATTCCAACCGCATACCAAAATCAAATAAGTTTTTTGCAAAAATTGCTGTACTGGACGCATATTCAATTAAAACAAAAATACTTTTGTTGTCAACTGGCATTTCTGAATGTAAAATAAATCAACAAACATTTATATTATTAGGTGCATAAAACAAAACTGAAAACATAGTTCTGGTTTATTAAAACAAAGCTATTTTATGCAAGAGTCAACAAATTCTAAACAGATATAGTAAATTTCAAATCGTCACGATTTATTTCAAAGCTACCGAAAACAATTTACGAAAAAAAATATGTATTGAAGGTGGAGAAACGGAGTGAAAAGTCAGATTCATAATTAAGATTATATCGCTGTTTAATAATACTTAAAACATAACAACAGTTTTTTACATTGTTTCATCTCTCGCTTTTCGCTTCTTCTTCAATTATTTTCAATTATTGACCGTAGTTTTAGTCTCCCTACAGTTTTATTTCTATCTCGAAAAATTTTTTTTGCTAGAACTGGAAGAAACTCATGCGAAAATAAAACCAGGAGATGAGAAATCGTGGTTAAATTAATGCCAATATGTTACGACTTTAACAATACAGAGTGATTCTTTTAGGGCATACAAGAGAAATTAAACTTCTTAGCTTATTACAAAACTAGAGCTTTAAATTTTTTTTATACGATTTAAATCGACAATTCCAAGTTTAACTAAATTATTTCAAAATAGCTGAGCTTCCAGAACTACGAAAAATTGGCGCCAACGTCAAAATCTTAACTAGTAACCAAATATTTTTATTGCATTTTTAAATTCACCTTCTCAAACTGAGTAAACTTAATTCAGAAATAAAATTAACTAGACGCCCTCTGGTGATGACTTCTGAACTATGTCGAAAACAGTAAAGAAATTTTCGTAATGCCACATTTAACTGACATTTAATGAATTGTTCAACAATTTTGCGTATATAGTGTTAATTACTTACAATAGAAAGAATCACTTTAAAAGTACGTGGTGGTAAATACTAGCGTTGACTTTGGTTCTTTAGTTTTTCGTGGTATAAAGTGTTTATTGTTGGAAATTGAAAGTGGATAAAAAGTGAAAAATATTTAAATTTTGATTACAAAGTGTTATCAAACAGTTGTCTAGTTAATGGTTATAAGTAATGGGTCACAGCGAACACAAAGTTTGGCTCAAGAAACCAATAAATTAGTGAAGTGTGTGAATTTTAGGTTAGAATTTTCCACTGAAAAAATCATGAAATGCTGCGGTAAATCTACAAAACTACAATAAAGATTAACAACTGCTGATACATTTAAATGTAAATTATGCCAAAAGGTAGGCTTTTCAATGTCTTTGTAATAATTTTCCAATAAAGAAAGTGAACCAAAAAGCCATTCGTTATTCGTGTTTTCCTCGTCATCTCTAATTTGTCAACATTCGATTCTTTCACCAAAGATACAATAGTCATTCCGCATTGGCAATGTAATAATTGTGAAGCCCCAAAATTCGTACAACGCTCAAAATATCCGAATAAACATTTTCCCGCCATTTATGCTTACTGTTTTCGACCTAGCTCAGTGGCGCCCCCAACGGTAATTTTACTTCCGAATTCAAGTTGTTGTTACTTATCTGTCATAGTTTTTGACTTATGTCAATTTTTTTGTTAAAATTTTCAATTATAAAGGTTTCTTTAAAATATCACAGCTCTTGAACCGTTTGCATTAAATAAATCTTTTTTTTTCATTTGTTAACCAAAATTTCAAAAATTTTAAAATTTCAAAATTGTCAACAAAATTTAAAGCTAGCTTGATTTTTTCAAAATGATTAGCAAAAATCGGCTATTATGCAGTTTTTTAAATGAATCGACCCTATTTTCTTAACGGCAATCGAAAGAACAATAATATTTATGGTAATTTTTATCAACACGTTCTTAACTCTTAAAGTTTAAAACAAATTCAAAAAGGTGGATGATTTTTACGTTGTAATTCTTATAGTTAATCAAGTGACCTTGTAAAATGGTCAAGAGTTATCAAAATTCAACATTTTATTTAGATTTTAGCTAGTTCATTACCGAATAAGCATCAAAATAATAAAATTTAATTATGGTTTATGCTAATTTAGTAAATTAGTAACTCAGTCATTCTGCCATCGAATTTTGAACTTCTTGAGTGAAGATAGTGAACAAACCCAACATTTTTTTAATCAGTGGCACAATTTTATCGTATTTTCTTAAAATTAAAAATTAAAATAATGAGGTAGAAATTTGTTTTTTGCAATTATTTCAAAAATTGTAAAAGATAGATGTTGTTAAACGTTCGCATAAAAAATTTTTGTTGTTTTAATTGCCATTAATAAAACAGTAATTAATAGTAGTAATTTGATAGCTGACAAACCTAAAGCTATCAGAAGACTATTCAAGCCTTTGATTATCAAATGCAACGAAAAATGATTTACGTATTGTTAAAAGTTCAAAAACTGTGGTATTTTAAATAAACCCTTGCACAAAAATTACAGATAAGTACTAACAATAAAAGTACATTTTACTAAGTACCAAAAGGCAAATTCAAAAATGTATTAAGAATAGATGGTTACCATTTAAAATTTCAAAGTTGGAGCCAATTTTTCGTAGTGCCGAAAGTTCAGCCATCTTAGTTGACACAGAATGGTCGATCTAAATCGTATACAAAATTTTAAAGCTCTACCAATAGTAGAAGTTAAAAAAAGTTTGTAATGTAGACCCTAAAAGAATCATCCTGTATTATTAGAAAATGTGTTCATAAAGCCTGAAACACGTCTGTAATTATCAGATGTTTGTTGTTAGAAGTAATCAAATGACGCGTCCTGCTGTGGTTTAAAAATTTTCCTATTTGCAGTTTTTGAATCGGCATATTCAATTAATTTAGCAATTTGTACTTGTAAACAGAATAATAATTATCCTCACAGGTATACACGGTTGGAGTAAAATCAATAATTGATTTTGCGCACATTTTCATTATTTCAGTTAGTGAAAACGGACGTAATGCAACACAATGGATCTGTGATAAAATACGCATTATTAGTGTCTAGAGGCATTAAATTCTATAATGCCAATTGGTCCTTATTGACTGGCACGTTTAAATAGGCAATAAATCAACAAAACTCAGCCGGATTTTATTTATTTAGTGCAAACAAATTTAAAATTGCTTCATTACGGTTTTCTGAGTCCGACTGACGTCAAAATAAATTTCGCTTTATTACTTTCCGGCAATTAGAGCCATTGATAAAAATGTTTTGTTTGTGTTTATCACATCGGTTTCGGTTGGAAACTTTTCCGAGGAAAGTTTTCTTTTGATGGCTGAGTTTTCACAATGCGTCCTCGAGTTGTAAAATAGATAGATATTTATGACGTTATAAAGTGCGACAGTGCTATATCAAAATTTAAGAGGCCGTAACTCAAAATCTGGCTCGGAAAAAGCTAGGCCGTTGTGAAATATTCGAGCAAGAGGTGTCGAACTTGAAGCTATTCTTATATAGAATATTGGAAAAGATGGGCCCGTACTTCCAAACACCAAATCTCAAACACATACGGTTTACTTTTATGCAGGAAAAGTTGCAAACTAAATTCAACAGAGATGATTATGTTTGACGAAACTTTTGCTGATCCTCTATCAGTAACAGTTGGTTACCCCTAATTAGTAAAATACTTGAGATAACTTAACTTTTGTCCTTTAAAACTGTAGTAAAAATATAAATAACAATAAAATATTTTTGCCCGGCGCATCCACCATTTTTACTATTATGTTACTACAATGACAATATTCGTCTTTTCTGATATTTTTTAATATGATTAAATTAATTATTTGTTAACCAGTATTTTTATTCAATAAAACAATTTTTTTCATAAAATTAAATTTACCTGGCGCATCTACCATTTTTGAATAAATCACAAAATACAATATTATTTCTTTTAATTTAATCAAATTTATTGTTTGTTTATTGGTTTATGTTGTATTGCATTTTATTTAATAAAACGAATTCTTTCCTACTACTGAATTTACCCGGCGCATCCACCATTTTTGTCGTAAATCACAAATGTTTTAATATACTCCACGTAATTACAAAAAAGCACGGCTTGTTGTTGGTGGTTTATTTATAAACTCTCACAAACATCCACAAAGTTGCAGTTTTATTTACTGTCCATAAATAAATTAATTAGTTATTTGGCAAATATTGATTTAAACTTTAAACCGTTGCGGTTGAACATTTGAATCAGCAAAATGCATGAACTGAAACGATCGCACACATGCTAAAGAGCGAAAACAAATATCATTCATCTCACAAAAGAAACGGAAAATATTGAACGTTCTCCAATTCAGCGCTTGCCTTTCATTTCTTTGAGTTTAATTCACAACGTGGTTGAATCCTCACGAGGTGAATGCGGAACAACTTTTAAAATCGAAAGCACAAGGGATTTGGTTTGGCTGTTTTTCACCTCTCGATGTTTGTGAGTAACTTTTTAAGCGGTTTCGAAAAAGCGAGGTATAAATAAATTAGATATCAGGCTCGGTCAAGGCTGTGTTTCATTTCCGTTTCTTCCAATGTGACGTGTATTGTTGTGAGGAAACTATTGAACTAACATTGATTCGTCCACATATAACAACAATTATTATTTATTTTAGAGAACCTTGAAGGATATCCTGCTCAATCAATATGACAGACGTCAAAGGGCTTTAGTTGTGCTGTGATAGCACGGCCAATATTTTTATTACAGCCATCAAAACTCGCGTTTATTTTTAGGTTTAAACTAACAATAACTATTGATTTTGTGCTTCAGTTTGTGACGCATTCTTTCAATGGTCTCGGTTTCATATAACACAGTGAGCCGTCTTCTCCGATTTTGGGCAAAATAATTCGTATAAATCTTACTTTAGTAAACAGCGATCGTAATTTATAGCTTTAAAATTTTACCGTTTCGATAAATCCGAGTAGACCATAATGGAAAAAGTAGGTGCAACAAATCACCCCTAATTAAAATACACGCTCAGGTTACAATCTTGCTAACAACGCCAACATGTTCCCCGATAGCAATTAATTCGACGGTATGGTGTGAGTACGCATAAGTAAATGAAGGCAATTATTTGCCACTGGATTTATAAAATTATCCCAGTTCAAACATTAAACAGGATATGAGTCGTTGTTTGGTAAACTCTCGTTAATAAAAGCGTAATGGCTTTTCATTTTACGATGGGAAAATCGCCAAGGCAATTAATAGACTCGAGGCTCTAAAAAGTTTTTCCCAACGGCCAAGCTTTATAAAGACTGACATTTATAACGTTCTGTTTGCTTTTACAACGATTTTTCTAATTGGGAAACTCGACGATTTTTCATGATGAGTATCAGTACTTTGAATGAATTAGGAGACAAAAACTTAACGTAAATTAACGAAGGAGAGATGCAATTGGTTTGTTTTTCTGAAGTTTACGTCTTTTTGTGTGTACCTACACTAGTTATAAACTTTTCATTAAACTAAATAGCTGAGATAAGTTAATTAAATTGTAGCTAATAAAACAATAAGCAGTTTAGAGAACAAAACTTATTTTATTAATTTTTAAAAAAAGCTACATCATCAAAATCATCATCCGCTACATTAAATACCAGAGAACTGTGTCATTTAAAAAATAAAAACTATTTGAAAAAACGAAAAAAAAACTATGGCTTCTTTTCTTAATAACGCAGCATTGAAATAAAAAAATTGACGTAAATTCATAAATTTTACTTAGTGAATATGGATTATTATTAATTAAAAAAATTAATTACTTTGCATTTCAGCGTAAGCTATAATATGCCTAAAAAGTTAAGTTAAACTTAACACTAGTACAATTTTCATTTTTGTTTTTAAATTAATTTTTTAATTTAATGTTTTCTATTCTCAAAAAAATGTAATTTTTGTTGAATTAAATAAATTATTTTAATTAAAATACTCATAGGAATTGATAATAAATACAAGTATTTATTGTAAATATGTGGAATAATTATTTACATTACGAGTATGACGTAAAGTTTAAAAGCAAAAGCTAGAGGTTAAGAAAAAAGATGTTAGTAAAGAAATAGGTTTCAAAAAAAACTGAAAAAGAAGCGAAGGGCGATCTGAAACAGAGAAGAGAAGAACTAGGAAGAGAAAAAATCTAGAAACGTGGAAAGTCAAAAAAAATCTAAACTAGAAAAAACAAAAACAAGAAAAAAAGAGCTAAAAAACAACTAGATAAACACACGATCTAAAGAAAAGAAGAAAAAATCTAGAAAACAAATCCAGATAAGGAAAAAGCTAGAAATGAGAAAACAAAAATGCTAATGATGAAAAATAAAAGTGAGAAAATAGTCGAGCTAGACACGAGCAGTGTTACAGGAAAGAATATCTGAAGAGAAAAAGAATCAACAAAAAAAACAGAGCCAAAGAAAAAAGACTAAAAAAATAGAAAACAGAATCAAATCCAAAAACAAACTCACAGAAAAAAACTACAAAAAGAAATAGGAAAGCTAGAAAAGACAAGCACTGTAAAAAAAGAAAATTTGAAAAAAATAAGCCAGAAGTAGACTGAACTAGAAAAGACTTGATCAAGAAGTAACAAGAGCAATTAAATAAAAAAAATACAAGAAAAAGGATCAGTAATGGAAAAAAGAAAATAAGAGATTACTTAGACAAAAAAAAGCAAGAGAAAAGTAAATCTATAAAAGAGAAAAACTAAAAAATAACAAACGGGAGAAAATAATCTAGAAAAAAAAACAGAACTACAAAAAAAGTTGGAAGAGAGAAAAGCTGACCTATAAAAGTACAGCTCTACAAAAAAAAAAGTTACAAAAAACGCTATAAAAGAGATTACAGTAATAATAATTATTAATATCTTTTTTGCAACGTCTTCTTAAATCTCTAGAGTAAAGCTATAGGAAAGAGAAAAGCTAAAAAACACTACAGAATAGAAGAGTTAATAAACAAAAAAGCAGAACTAAAAAAAAATCAACAAATTTTCCGATATACTTAAATATATGAACGCTTTTTTGAATAAAAACTTTGCTTGCAACTATTTGAAAATAAAAGAACTAGAAAAGAAATAAACTAAAAAAATAAATAAAAAGCAGATATGCCTTTAAAACATTTTTTTGTATCTCCAAATGCTATCTAAGAATATATCGTAGTAAATTTGTTAAAATATGATCTTGTAAAAAATAATAACAAAAGTAAATTAAAGTTTTAAGTCTTCTGTACCAGTTTTTTAGAGTTCTAAAGAAAAGCTTTAAAAAAGAAAAAAGTTAAATAAACTCTTCAAAAACAAAGACCGAATACTAAATAACTAAAAAAGAAAAAAACAAATCAGCATATTTTCAGATGTATTTAAATAAAAGACCGTTATTTTTAATCAACTTTGCTTGCAACTATAAAGAAAGAAACCACTAGAAAAAAGGTAGAACAAAAAGAGAAAAAAGCAAATATACCTTATGAATTTTTTACAAACATTTCTTAAATCTCCAAGTGCTTTATAAAGTTATATTGGCGAATTTGTTAAAACATGTTTTTGTAAGAAAGATAGTAATAAAATTATATTAAAGTAACAAAACAATATATCAAAGCAGTTTTCCTATTTCGACAAATTTAATTTAATTCAAAAAAATTTTCGGTGAGTCAATCTAATTTAATAACAATTGGCATTAAATTCAAAATTCTTGAAATTTAAGTGGAAATTGAATTAAAATTGAGAAAAATTTTCTTGTAAGTTGCACGTGATGCTAACAGCGCATGTGACGTTAAAACACCAAACTAAAACAAACGTCCCAAGCATGTATTATAAAATATTTAATTAGAAAGCAGCGTTTAATCATAATTTGTAATTATTTGAAATTATGACGTAAATTGTAATGATTTGTATTGTGATGTAAACCCGCTCTGAAACAACACAACTTAAGCTAAATTCCATCGGTTTAAAATTTGAATGCTCTTTCGGCGTAAAAATGTAAAAGTTGTAGCTGTAGTGAACTTGCAGCAGTAAGCCGTTCCTCGCATCCATTAATCCCACATCGTACAAAACTTGAACTAAATTATATCCCATATAAGTCTCAGCTTCCCTAAAGTGCTTAGGTAAACACGTTAACCAAAATTATCTAATGTAAATTTAATATGATGTGTGTACATCACAATAATGGCTATAACCTTGAACTGATGCAGATGTTGTTCCATAACTAGTCGGCCTCCGGCATCTGTTTATAATGGTAACACCCAAACATTCCTGCAATAAGCCGGTCGCGACTCCGGATCCGGAGGAAAATGCCCGGATTCGAGATAGTTTATAGATTCGGTAGACGGTCCAATTAGCAATGTTAATCTGCTCGCCGGTGAATTATTGCTAGAACCCGGCAAGGCGCGACTTCGAGAATTCCAATTTAATATTAATGTTTACTGCATGCGGCAAAAAACTAGAGACGCAAGTTACAATAAATCAGTATTGTTACTTTTTTCCATTAAGGATATTTCCATGATGTGAGGCCTAAACAAACCCTGGGCGGAACTCCAGTCGTAAATTAAAAGATATCCGTTACCGCATTTTCCAAGCGAGATAAGCTCCTACGACGCCAATTTCTCAAAATTATTTATATATTTTTCTAAGGGATCTCGACTTCGATTCTCCGCGATTTTCCAAATCTCTTTTTTATTCGAATACTATACCTTCTCAAAGGTCCCGATCTATATTTTATTTATGATTGTAGATATCTACGCACGATTTCGGATTGCTTTGAGAGCGAGCTGTTGTAAGCTGAACGCCAATTACGTTACAACAATCTCAGATCGTGTTCAAGTAATGAGATATCGTGTTGAACTTGTTGAAACATTTTTTGCAACAAAAATATTAAATAAGAGTAACAAAAACAATTTACCGGCTTTGTCACAAATGGTGGATGCGCCGGGCTAAAGCTAAATTTATTTTGAAGCAATTTTCAGTAAGTCAGTCTGACTTAATAAAAGTTGGCAATAAATCGCCAATAACTTTACAACATAATAGCTATAATAGCACTTATCACCATATAAACGGTGCTCTTATCGAAATTCTTGAACTTTATATCTCTATTTCCTTTATTGGATCTAATATTTATGGCTTCAATTTTATAAAGTTGAAAAATAATTTTGAAGTAAATAAATTTATTTAAGTCGACTTTACAATGGCATCGCCTTCTGAAGCCTAGAAACAAATTCGTTTGCAAGTTCTTTGTATTCCCCAAAATTATTCCCCGATTTTTTAGAGTTGACACACTGATGTCTTTCTCGCCCAACTTTCCTTCCAATATATCAAAAAGTTATCAGAGTTTTTTAATGCATGAACTCATCAACCGAGCCATCTTTTAAAGTATCAGAGCAGACAACAGTCTCCACGATATGATACCGACATTAAATTATACACGCGTCGACTCCAGCTTTTATCTTTTGACAAGTTAAAGTTTTGTTGACTCGAAGCGTCGCGATAACATTAACGTTATGCTAATAAAAACACAAAACGCCTCTTCCGACCCTCTCGAGTTAAAAAATTGCTTTGACATCTCCGTTTTTTGCACGTCCGTCACGTACTTAATAATTAGCAAACGGTGTAAGAAATTGTTGACAAAAAAACGCGTTTCATTATGAGTTATCTTACACTTTCTGGATCCAATTTCGTTTTGTCATTTCTTTCCTGACGAAGCGATAAAATCTGCTCAAATGTCACAAGGATTCGAGCTGTTAATAAAAATTGACTGCAATTGCGATCCTTGTTAGGACTGTGTGCGAAACAAACACGGATGTTGTAGCCGGAGAGACGTCACTTTTCTTGATTACAATCACTACACCTGGTCGTCTTGTTTTAGTTTCAATGGAACAGACTAATGAAAAATTACGACAAATTGGAATTTCCTGCACGTGCTGTTTGTTGGAATTTTTGCTTAAGAGGTGATCCGAATAATTTTGTTTAGAGTTGTTTGAAGATCTCAAGCATCTTAAATTGAAGTCAAGTCATCCAAAGAATTTCTGACTGTTAATTTTATTAGCAGGCGTAATTAAATTACGTGTAATTTATTATCTGTGAACGTCGCAAACTCGGATTAGTCCTTCAAACTTTCAGTTAATCTGGTGTTCCATATTTTTTCTCCGATTTTTCCTGAAACCCGCAGTGTGCATATATTAATCCGAGAATCTCCAGAGTCATAAAATCCCCAGTCGTGTGCCTAAAGAAAAGACTGTCACATCCACCACAGACACATAAATTTTCAACACAACACTACCAAATTGACGTTAAATATATCGTCCCTTAACAACACAACAAGCTGTCTCAATTCCACATGACTAGACGAATCTTTTCTTAGTTCTCGTTGCGGTTGAGATTTATTTGCAAATATAGGAAAGCAGGCTGTCTTGGGAAAACCAAATTTTAATAGTGGCTGTATAAAACTTTAAGGCAATTTTTTACAATAATATTGGCACACATAAAGTAATATATCCGAAAACAAAATAGAAAAACAGTTTTTTTAGAAAAAAGCTTTTGTTTAAAAGATGTTCTAAAAAGTAAAAAATAATGTTTTTTATAAGAGAAAAATATGTTTGCTTACAAATTAGAATTTTAAAATTTATAAAAGCTTCTGAGATAGTGCTCAGTCTAAAAAAGGATTTCTGTAATTATTATGACTTATGACCGTTCCCAAAGTTTTTATAAATTTTAAACTTTTAATTCGAAACAAGAATATTCTGCTCTGATGGAAAAACATAATTTTTTGCTTTTTAGTGCATTTTTTTAATAAAAGTTTTTTTTCTAAAAAGACACTTTTTATTTTTTTTTATTAATTGCTTTTTAGTATTCACTTATTCTAAACGTCTTTTTCTCTGAGATTTAGTTTCTCCGTATTATTCTAACACCATTATCTTGCTAATTTGTGTAAACTTGTTTAGTGGTATGTGATAGAAAAAACCTGTTGGCATTGAAAGCAGTTCCTGAACTCTGCTCTGTGTCTATACTCTATCGTCTAAGATAAATAAGTTTAAAAAAATACCGACATTTGTTTGTAACAAAACGTAATGAAAATGATTAGGTATTAATGTATTTCCCAACGACCAGCATACCGTCAATGTTGGTATAAGTTATGGTATGTACACGACGAAAACCCATTTGTAAACTTAACCTAAAACTTCAAAACCCTTTTGGAGGTATTTAACGACATAGGATTGCATTGACACGCAGATTAAGTAAGTATGCAAAATTTTAATTTATTGGGACAATGTTTTTCAAATTTGGCTCCAATAATATGAAACAGACAGACAACAAAACAAGTTAAATAAAAGCTTTTAAAAATAGATTTAATTTAGCATACTTCTTTGACTAATTTTGTTTATCCTTAAACTGAACCTGAATATCTAAGATAATTATAGTCATAAATGGTGGATGCGCCGGGTTAAAACAGTAAGTAGTAAGTATTTATTTAAATTATATGTCATCTAGGTATAATTTTACAGCGTAAAGCCTTGACATTAAAGCTTGAAAGTAAGCTGAAAGCTGTAAAATAACTTCCGCATAAAAAATACACAAAATTATTTGACCAAAAACAGTTCTTCAATGAATTCAAATTTTGATTTGTAAACACATAACGAATTTATAAGTTAACTATTTTTACCACGACATGGCGCTGATTAAAATTGTGCGAAAAAATATATTGTATTTATTTTTGAATACTAACTTGAAGTATCTTTTTGTTTCGGGGCCTCTGAAAGCCTAAGTCAGTAGTCTGTTACGGTTCATTTTTTTATAATCAACTGTCAGTTAAAAACTCTGATAAAAACCAGACTATATCAACCTCATCAATATCAAAACTAGCTGTTTTCTGTATTTGACATTTCACAGAGATTATTCACTTAATGAAATTTGTATTTGTTAGTTTTTAAACTAATAACTCGATGAATTGTACATAAGTGTAATTTAAAGACCATTAAATTAAAGAAAAACTATTTATAGTAATGATTATAAAAAAAATCGACTATACAAGTCGTTGAAATCCAAAATTTTTCACACCATAAGATAAATTGTTTTCGCTAACTAAATTCAAAAAACATTATCTGAGATATCAAAAACTTAACCTAAACATTTAACTTTGAAAAGCAATTTTTCCGGAAAAAAGAGTCAAACGTAGTTTTGTCAATAAAATTTTTATTTCAGTTTGATGTGTTTTATAACAACTCAGAAGGTTATCCGACATTTTAGAATCGCTCAGTAAATTTGACCAACTTTGTCTATCCTGAAAATGAATTCGAATCGTTAATATTTTAATCATAAATGGTGGATGCGCCGGGTTAAAACATTAATTTAATAAAAGAATATTGTAGTTGACTTAAATTACTTTTATTTTTTAAAATTTATTAAAGAGCTACTAAAATATTTACCAACTTCAACTGCTTTTAAAAACAAAAAACATAAGTATAAATAATAAATTTTATCCTTCTTTTAACAACAAAGAAACAGTCGTTAAGTGTAGCCGCTATAATTGAAGCAATGTAAAAAAAATTCTTTCAAGAAAAATTAAAATACATTAGTTTCTTTACAGTTTCTGTGACTATGAATGTTGCCTCTAGCTAAACGTGTTCCATTGAAAATAATTAGTTTTAACGTCTACGTTCATAACTAGGTTCAACAACACGTTTTTTAAGTGATTGTCGCTAAGAAAATTCTAATTACCATTAAAAAAAACAATTTACGCAAGAGTTCTTTTACTGTTTGGATAGCTTACAACCTTACAAATAATGAAATTGTGGTTTAAAATTTGTGGTTTACAAATTAACTGCCCTTCGCCTTTCTCCTTTGTACTTTCCAAGGGTTAAATTTTTGTCGGTTTTTTCCAAGACCTAGTACTAAAAATCAGCTACCGGCCAACTCCGACGAGCCCAAAACCCGAGATGATGGACGAGCTATTGAACGAGATGAATGTTGCGTGATAAATGAACCCGTAAATCATAAAACTCTGACGCGTTGACAAGTTGTTTAAAGTCCGGATATGTATCACTGGAAAAAAAAGGAACTGACAGGTGTCCAACGAGATCCTTTGTTCGCTAAAGGATATATCCACAATAACAATGGGAAAATAATGAAAGTATAGAAATTAGGGCGAAATGGGAACGCAATATCGGCAAAAAACAATGCATCCACGGGGAGGAGAAACGGATAAGGGAAATTGTGTCAATATTGTGACAAATTTGCAAATAGCATACAGGGCGATTCACACAAAATTACAACCACTAACACATTTTATTATAGAATTTTGTGTTTTTTAACAAAAATATTCAAGACCATTAAGAGATCATTGATGTAAAATGACGAGCCTTACATAATTAATTTTAAGCACACAATACACAAAAGTGTTGCGTGTTGCATTTAAGATCACCTAACAAAAATCAACTATGGTGATTAATTTTAGTATCTACAACTATCTCGACGTGATATGAAATTTATTATATTCAAGGAACTGAGTCAAGAGCTTTAGCGTCAGTTTGATGTTGTCTGGTTGGACTTTATGAGCACCTCGAAAACATGAGAGCTTGTAAAACTTGTTATGATCAAAACATTGTTAAATTTTTACTGTAGTAATAGGTCAAAGAGTAAGTAAATCCTTACAAAATAGTTTGATTGATTTTGGTGACGTGACGTACCAAAATTGATCTTAATACGGGCCACATTAGCATCCGGGCCACCTCGTGCCTTATTCATGTCCCTTTCCAATCCTTTGAAAGAGCTTTTTCGGGACAGCAACAAGTGCTCATTTGTTTCGCTTTCTAACCTGAATTTATGAGCGTATCGACGAAATGCGTAAACTAATTGTGTGGTCAACCCGAGGCTAACTAGATTAGGTGATTAATTCAATTGTTCGGGCGGCTGTCAGCGCGTCGGCGTCGTCGTTCCGTCATAGGGAGAAATTGGATCCCGGTTTTGGTGCAATCCCAAGACCGTCGTCTCTGGATTACTATAATAGAGAGTTTAATTCATTAATTCTGTATAATCCCGAGTGGAGTCGTAATCGGCTTAGAGATATTAGGTACAAACGAGCCCATTCGCCTATACATCTTACAAACTAAGTCATTACTTAACTCCATTATGGGGCACAATACGAACTAATAACATCCAGAAGCCGATTGAGAGCCTCTTCCTTTAGGCCCCAAATATCTCGTCGCACTGTTTTTCCCTTCGAAAATCACTGCTTTGTACGATAACTAATTGTTATTACTTCCACTTTTGCGAAAATTAAAACCGTTGTCTTATACAGAAATTAAATGTTTTCGTGGTTTTTAGAATAGGTACCTGTAGATTATTTAATACAAATAAATAAATTTGTACTGAATTTATAGATGGAAACCGGCCCTTATCGTTTAAAATTGTTTTATAGTATACAGGTTTTATATTTATTTTTTAAGACTAAAGAAGTCGACATAGTGAAACTATGTGTGAGATAAAGACCAGATAAAGATATATTTAATTCCTTCAACTTTTTGACCATGTGTAAGATTTAATACAGTATAAATATTTTGTTATAAAACTTTTTATTATCAGGAATATTCTAACTATAAATCTCTTTAAAATAAAATTAAAATGATTAAAATAAAATATAAAAGATTTCTTACTTGACATTTTCAATTTGTGTTTGGTTGTTTTAAAGATCCGTGTAAGAGGTAATTTATATGATATTTTGGTAATTCGATCTTTTTATGTCCGCGTCCGCTATACAGTCCGCTATACAGAAAAATGTTCTTACTTTATGTTACAATGCTTTTGTTACGTTCCTACAGATGTGCATGGTAAAGAGCTTAGCAATATTTTGTATGTGAGTTTGTTATGATCAGACGATAAAAACCCTTCCCTAGTAGCACAGTTTTACTGAGTTATCTTTCGGTTATATAACGTTATATAACCGCAATACACAAATCTAACCATTGGTTATGTTAGGCTCAGCTTATATAAAGGCTATCTAACCATGGTTGTATTTAGCGTATATATTTATGATTATATTACGGTTAGAAAATCGTTATGTTTCTTAAGCAATATGGCCCAAGCGATTCAAGATATATATCTGTTATCTAACCATGGTTATGTCTAGCGTATACAACAAAGATTATGTGACGGTTATATAACTGCTAAGTATGTGATGCAATATAGCGTATGCTAGATTCAGTTTACATATCGGTGATCTAACCATGGTTATATTACAGTTATATAACTGTATATAACTGTATATAAGTTGTATAACTGTTATATTACAGTTATATAATTGTAATATAACCCTGGTTAAGTTATAATATAAAGGTTATATTATATAACTGTAATATAACCATGGTTAGATCATAAAACATAACCGAAATGTAAGCGAGGTGTAAAAGAAATTATATAACCGATACATAACCACGCGTAGAAAAAGGTTAGATAAGATGGTTAACTAACAGTTAGCTTATAAAAGCGCCACATTTCAGAGCTGGCGGTTATATTGGAAAGTTACATCTCGGTTATGTAAGTGTGCTACTAGAGTTTCATAATTTTTTGAAAAAGTGCGTATTTTCTTCAAAAAGTTTTATTAGCCCAGCTATTGGAAGACAATGTGTGGTTTATGGTAGTTTATTAGCAATTCTCTAACACGCTGTATAAATGACGAAGCTCATTCTGTGCTCTGTATGTAATTAAAGTCATTGGTAGGCATGAATTTCGGAGTACGACAATTTGAAAAACAATTAATTAAAATTTAATTTCAATCAATGACAGATTGCACGTACTTTTGGAGCTACCAATAATCTTTTACATATTCTTTACACAGACATCATTTCAGCACATCACGTGTTTAGGAATGACACTAGAAATCATAAATTTGCTCAAGATTATAAGAGATTTTGTTTGTCATCTGACACATGCAAACAATTTTTGATCCAAAGCCGCAGATAACTGCAGTGTAATGGGTAAAAAAAAATTTAACATTTTTATCTTAGAATACTTATAAAAACTACTGGTTCAAAAAACATTTTGACACTTGCATCATATTTATCAAGTTCTGATCAATTGTCAGTTCAAATTTAACATTTTTTTAGAATTAAGCCATGTTCATACTATGGAAAATATAAAAATCTGATATTTTTATGCTATAATATTTTTCGTTTTTATTGCATCTATCTGTGTTTTGGTGCAACGTCAATTAAGGTCCATGTACAGTATCGATCAAAAAAAATGACACCACAAAAACCGCAGCCACAAATCTGTGTAATTTGATACGGTTAATGTGAACGTTTGGCTAGTTCAAAAACTAACCATTGTATAAATTTGCTGAACAGTTTATAAACTAACCTATTTGTTAAAATTTGTGACCTACAAGATTTTAGTCGCAGTTTTGTTATCCGGTCCGGTTGGGAAAAGTGTCATTGTTTTTAATTGTAACTGTACATATTTTTGTTTTCAAAAATGTCAATGTTTAAAAAGATAACAGAAATAGTTATTTAGATTAGACAAGCGGTAGGTGTATAATTTTACAGCGTGAAGTTTTAATTAAGAAAACTGGACGCTGCAAAATACGTAACACAAAACAAATGTGCAAAATTTTTTGGTCGAAGATCGAAGTCTGATTTGATCTATACATCCACTACTTTTACAGCGAGATAGAGTTGATTGGGCTTTAGCAGAAAAAAATGTGTTATTTTTTAATAAATAAATGAGAGCGTAATATTCTCTCAGCATAAATAAACTTTATTTATCCACACCAGTCTATTATTAGACCATAATATTGCTACTAGGAGACGTCTTATAATATCAAAAAAACCTATAAGTCATATGAAAGCACCATAAAATCTGTAACGAAATTAAACTGTGTTTTCTACATTTACCTTTATATTAAAAGAGAAAATATGTTTGGTTTCTTCTTTATTAAGGTCGAGGATAGATTTACTGAAAACGAAGCAGGAACTAATGCAGTATTTCTATTTTAAAAATAAATTTGAGAAACGTCACTTTATAACATCAAACGCAAAGTTTGAAAAATAATTAGAAAATATTTATTTAGTCACGGATTTAGTCTATATTTAGTTTGGCTGTGAATAAAACTTTGTATTACATACGGGTCTTACATGTGTTCTCGCATTTAAACCTTTGCGCGGATAAGACACATTGTAAGACCCTTATACAATAAATAACTATTATTATATAGTTTCAATTTTTTTGATTCGTTTTTTTTGAAAAGTTAAAAATGTAAATACCCTAGTTGTCAAAAATGTTTTCAAATGTCAGCTACAGTTGTGAATACCAAAAATAAATGCTCCATGAAACGCACTATATCCTCAATTGAAATAATTTATATTTTGTGCATTTTGAAATGTATGATGTATGATTTAATTTTTTTGACGAAAACACTCTTAAAAATTCATTACAGTAAAAGCAAAAATAGTACAATTTCAATTACATTTATAAAACGTATTTAGAAATTTATCAATTTCTTATTTTTAGTTCAATCAATATTGTCTAAACAGCTTAGCCCACTTTCCCAACTTCTCCAAGTAATTGTTTAAGCGTTCAGTTGTCTCCGAAATAGCACCCTTCCTTGTCCGGTCACTAACTCGGACGGACGTCTTGAAGCGATTAATTATTGAAAGTTTCCGGTCCCAGAATAACGGAAAGATCCGGTAATAATAATAATCCCTAAAGTTGCAAGGCACGTTTCGAGACTATTAGGGTAGTCGCCGCGATTTCATGTGACAATTAGGAGCCGCTGTCTGTCCTCTGGATGGATTAAGTGTCGTGAATGGTCCAGTCGTCGAAATCCCGCCAGATTAACTAGTCCTGACCTGCACGCTCCGCTGGATGTGTTTACGATTAACAAAATTATCATTTATTTAGTAAAACTTCTGGTGGATTGGCAATGAAATTCTAAGGCACAATTCGGTGATGCATTGGTGTCGGGAATAAGTATTGAGGTGAAGGTAACGTTGGCAAATTCCATATCGAATTTCCATATGTAATTCGATCGTGGCGTTTGAATACTGGAGAAAATTACACATGAATCCCCGAATCTAATATTCTCGGTGGCGATGAAGGCGCGAACCATGTCCGCAGTAGGAAGGTTAGCAGTGGTGCCCTTTTGCATGCGAAATTTCCTAATAAGGTTTGAATAATTAATTTTGTTATTACAAGCATTTCATTACGGCCGTTGGACGGAAAACGAACGTCGCACTAAACCCCACTGCTATGGAATATTTAAAACGATTATACAGTTGCAGACTTTGACGTTGTTTATTTGGGTCGCACAACGCAAATTTCATTTAAAAACATACACAAACAACCGACCCGGAAGGACCGACTTACGCTAACCTGAGGGAGCTTGAGTGTCAATTCTTTGTTAATTTGCTATTCTCTGGATATTACGGGCTTATGTGCTTGCCTGAACTGCTCTGCACCTCGACAAAAGTTAGTTCAATTTTGTGCAAACGTTGATTTTTTACAGTAGTAGGTAGACAATGTTTTCAATTGCGAGGTATTATCAGAATATACGCGTAAATTATTATTATTATTATTTATTATTATTATTAAATAAAATATTAAATGGTTTGCTAAAGGTGTCTAGAAAATTTTTACTAAAGCTCCTAGTTAAATATCATATATCGCTGAAATTTATTATTTCAGTTATTATTATTTTTTATTATCAAATATTATTATTATTATTTACTACTATTTATTTATATACCGGGTGCTCAAAAACCGGCGCACCAACTCAATGGAGTGTGGTAAAGAATTGCTTACATATGAAGGTAGTAAAAAATTCTTTGCATTAAAGTTATTGATAAATAACGAATTTTAAATAAATAATATGTGGCAACGTTGTTTAACAGTCCTGATCGCAATAAAATTTGATCAACAATAAAAATAAATTATTTTTGAAACGGTTTGCTACGAAATAATTCCCAGCGTTGGCACATCTACAAACTGTGATTTCTTTGATGAATTTTAATTTTTTTAAATTAAAAAAACTGCTAAAGTCTGATAGAAAATTTAAAAATAATTATTCATCGTTTTGTTAGGGAACGATTACCTAGTGTGAAGCATAAAAACATTAAAAAATAATGAAAACTAAAAAAGCTAACACAATAAGTTTGTAGCTTCAGATTTTTTAAAATATGACTTTAGAAATTTTTTCAACATTTTTCCCGTAATCTGCACTTGCTTCTCCACAACGTACCACTGAGTTGGTGCGCCAGTTTTTGAGCACCCTGTATGTGGTGTGATTCGGTATT
Organism: Tribolium castaneum; assembly: GCF_031307605.1. NCBI lineage: Eukaryota > Metazoa > Arthropoda > Insecta > Coleoptera > Tenebrionidae > Tribolium > Tribolium castaneum. Next base: position 10,464,471 of record NC_087399.1, on the reverse strand, counting down.
TAATCACATATAATCTTTTTATAGACCCCAATGCTATTTGTTTACATACTTCTGACAGAATTCATACTCATTATAGCATAAAGAACAAAGGGAAGCTCATCCTCACATGCAAACCGCCGTAAACTGACCCACACCAATTATAAGTGTTAGTGTTACGTACTTTACTTTTACATATAATTACTTATAGTTAGTGACCGACATTTAGTATTTTTTGTAATTCGCCGCTATTTTGATGCTTTAATAAGCATATTAAAACACGCAATGTCATTAAGTGCGATGTCATAACAGCCATTATTTGACGGAACATTTTACGAAAATTTTTTGGTTGGCAGGAAACAAATTCGCGACCGTATTTTTGCCAATTTCACAAATTTTAGGAGGCGTTCATGTAAGATTACCTTCATTACAAATTTATCATACATACTCGTGTTTTTTGACAGAATTTGGATGAAATGAAAATTTTAAAACAATTTTTCACTTTTAAAACTGCGTCATTACCAACCGCCACAAAATTTCCTAAATCGACTAAAATTACAATTTTTTTTAACGACAAAAAAGAGCAAATTACAAATAATAGTATAAAAAACTAGTTTTGTAAGACCTTTAAGCACACATTCTTTCAAAAAATTCTTTTCAAATACATTTGCTATTTTCTGAAAAAAGTGTAGTTCACCTGATATGTCCGAAATAATAATAATTATTAGGTATAAAAAAACAAAATAATTCAAGAAGTTATTTCTACTTAATTATGAAAAGAATAACTGCTACTTACCAAAAAGTGAATGCAATGCTAAAAAATTGCAGTATAGAATCAAGAAAAACGCTCGTGTGCACTTAATGAATTTTATCTTAATAAATATTTTTTTACTTAATAAATTATTGAAGATAATTGTAATTTTACAATATTCTAGAAGTATTTTTTTAGTCGCTTTGATTTTTCATCATATTGTTTTTGTAAGCTTACTACCAAAAAGAAAACAAATTCAAACATTTAATTTGTTAAATTTATTAAATTAACATCCGCATTTAACTTATTTTTACTCAAAATGCACTTAGTGGTTTTTATCTGTATACTCACGACTCACGATATAATCGAACTGAAAACTTGTTGACAAGCGCTAAACGGTCAAAATATGCGAAATATCAAAGAGAATAATGTAGGTAATATACTAATACTAGTAATAAATGAGACAACTGAACGGTTAAATAATTAACCATTAATTAAAATTGGAGGACATAGGAAACTATGCAACTTAATTATTAATATTAATATTAATTAATATTAATTGAACTAAAAAGAACAAACCATTTTTAAGAAAGTAATACATTTCTAATTCAACTATATTGTGTTTGTTTTTATGGATTTTAAAATTAAAGAAGCCTGACACTTTAAATAATAAAACTAATGTTAATTTTACGATTATTTAGCAATATGTGCATGAGAATTAATAAAAAAATGTTACATGCAAATACACCTTTTCTAGTTCACTTTCAGAATAGTCAATTGTGTTTTAGAAAGAGTGATTTGTAAATAAAATGCATCTTTTCTAATGTTTCATGTACTATGCTACTCTACAATTTAATACGTTCAGAGATACAATTGAATTCTCAATTTTTTTTAGTTGAAACCAATTAATTAAATCCACTTAACCACTTAAATTAAAACAAAATTCGTTAAATAGGAATATGTCTACTTTGAATATTAATGATATTAAACTTGGTCGTCATCTTAATTATGGAATGAAGGATAATAGTATTTTTGATCTTTTTATTTTTTTATTATCAACGTGTATACTCGAATAAAAAATATCCATTATCATTATTTGTATTAGAAATTCACATCTTTTTCACTTACGACTGGAAAATTATTAATTTACATATTCTACAGGCTGAGTTAATAGTGGGTTATTTCTGACATGTCCTAAGCTGCAACCAAAAATACTTACCACTTAGATAATTCGTTTCATTTTTAAAAACATTAATTGAAACAACACTCGATTTTTTATCTGTTAAATAATAATAATCTATAATGAAATTTTAGCAAAACTGTTAAGACAAACTTGACACTACCCAGAATAATGTGATCGTGGAACATTTTTTGTTTTATATTTTATTTTATATTTTTTAAGGTTTACCGGTCAGCTGGAATCAGTATTGTTTTAGTATTATTATTCAGAAGTAACCCACTATTGACTTACCCTGTACTGTCTTTAATAATTGAATTTTCTTCATGATTTATTGACATTTTAAAATTGTTACAAATTAAATGCTAAGAATAATTGTAAAACACTTGCCTGCTGCAAGTTTTAACTTCGTTTGCAATAATCCCATCACAATCTAAAAAAACTCGTGATTATGAAAATAATTTTGAGATTTAAGGTTTGACAACACCACTGCTAATGTTTTAGCAGGTTTTAAAGGGTTAGTATCAATGTATCTAAGACAATTGAACAGTTAAACAATTTTTAAAGTAAATTGCAGTAATGTATCTTCAATTTAAAATTATTTATCAGAGATACTCGTAATAAGTAGTAGTTCGCAAAAGAACTAATACGAAACGATTCTTTTATGCAAACTAGTTGGAATTTTCTAAATTCTAATTAATCATATCTATAAAGAGAAACGTTTTTATTCATAATTTTCTCCAGCAACGCAGACAATGGAAATAAATATTTTTAATGAGAATGCGAGACCTTTTGTCACTCCCTTTGTTATTGCTTTTATTTGCGCGACAAAAATAGATCAGTCGTTGAATTGGCGCAATTATTATGCGCATTTCGTTTTTGTCGTCATTTTGACCTGTCGGACGGATGTCACCATCAGAGGGACTAGTTAATGATGAGCTTCTAAATTAATTTAATTGGAATAGTGCTGAGGACATAAAAGGTTGCTGTTCAACAGCGTGAATATGCCTAAAGTTTTTCTTTCATGTGACAATAACAGTAAAAAAACGACGTCGCTTCGTGTTCATTTCGATTCAAAATTTTGCATAAAAGTTCGGTCGAAACTAAATGAATTTAATTTATGGGACTGTGAGCCGTGCCAAACACAAAACGATAAATGAAACAGCAATAAATCCTGCAATCTATGGCTATAAACATGATGAAATTGAAACGTTGACGTGATGGCTACAATATTTAACTTAATTGTGTAATAAAATAGACGAAAATCGAAATTTCTGGTTACTTTTCAACTTTACTCTATTTCGAATCGAGTAAATTTTATAATTAAATTATTTTTAATTAACTTCGCTCTGTTTTGACGATGGCATTTGATAAAATTGAATTATTGCAAATCCGTTAGTTAATAAACCGTTTTTTAAATTAGTTTGCGAGCATAAAATTGCTATAAATTAATATGTTGATACATCAAACGATAACAAAAATTTTAGTAGAATAATGATGATTGGATTGCAAAGCTGAATGTGCTGTTATTTTCCCAGTTTTTGTCGCAATTATTGATTAATTTGAACCAGCCACGAAACAGCGAAGCAAATCGTCCTTTGATGAATAAAATGTTCCCTTGTGGAAACATCACCTCTCTTATTGTGGCCGCGAGGGCAATATCGAAGCAATTAGGTTGATGCGTGTCGCCATTAAAACTGCATTAGGATTTTGCATGCGAGGGCCGAAGTCGGTCCTGCAGCAAATCGTTTTTCCATAAAGCAACGCCCTTTTCACTTTTTTCCTATCGATCAACTTTAATGCGCACATTAAAGTTCAATTTGTTTAATATTATGCAATTTGGCAACCGCAGAACGCACTCAACCCCTCAATTATACGAATATTAATTCGACTTTGATGTGGATTTTTACACGTTGCGCCCATTAAAAAATGATTCATTTTTTTGCGCCCGCCATAAATAACGGCAAGCGGACGCCGGTTGCTTTTTAATGCTTTTGCTTTTTGGGGAAAATAAAATTGCGGCTGCTTGTTAACAATAACACAACCCCTGCTAATTGGGGGTGGGACTGCAAAGCGAGTTTTGGCATCTTGAGGGCTTAAAATTTGTTAAAACGTTACTGTTTTATGCAAACTCATGTTTTATAGAGTTATCGGTGTTATCGGCGACAATAAATTAAAACAAGCCCGTTTCGGCGCCTATTTATCAAATATTGAAAACTGATTGCATTTTAGTCTGATTTATTCTTTTTCGCACAATCGAGTGGAAATGTTCAAATAAAAAACATTTATTACATTTTTGGTAATTATTTATAAAACGGGCATTTGTATTTTCGCAAAACTTTTTGATCGCCTGTTTAAAAGCGTTTATTTAACTTGCTTTGTTTGTTGTCTATATGCTGAGTCAAATTTAAAGAGTTTCTGTTATCCGAAAGACCTGAAATTTTGCATACACACGTAATCTAGGGTTATATTTATAAAAAATTTCTTATAAGTAAAAAAAATATTGAAAACATTGCTCTGCAAGTTAAGGTTTTAAAATTTATAAAAGCTTTGAGAGTTTTTATAACATTACGGTATTGCAGAATTATTTTATTGAATGTACAATTACTTGCATCCAAATTCCAAAGCTTCTAGCTATTAACCGTAACCTGTAACCAAAATGTTCTTCTATGACAGCAAAACATTTTGTTTAATTGTAACAATAAGAGGGTTTTCAATAACATTCTATTTTATAAAAGAACATGCTTTGTTGTCCTTCAAGCTTTATTTTTGTTTTATTGTTATGGGAAAAAACATTTTTGAAATAGAATAAATAAGCATTCTGTGCAAAAATCTGATTCGTGTGTTTTAGTACGTTTCAGTTCGCAAAACTTCGTTTAAAGAAGAACCTTTTTTCGGCAAATATTGTCAAAAATAGGTGAGATACACTACATTGTTATCGTTATTTTTCCCTGTTTTTAGTTCTAGATTGAAATACCATTTACTAGAAAAATCTTAAAAAATTTCGTTAAAAATTGCCAAAAATTTTAAAGCACGCTTGAGCGTTCAACAGTCAGAAACTATAATATTATGCAAAATTTTCGCTAAAACGAGCGATAATTACATAACTAATTGTAATTGCTATTACTTTTTTGGTAAAATTGCCCGAAACGTCGCGAAATAAGTCGAAGTTGATATAATATTGCTTACTTTATTCGATTTTACTTGGATTTGGTCAAATTTTTTTCAAAAAATAAACCAAAAATACATAAAATTTGGTAGAAAATACTGTTATATGTTACAATTTCAGACTTTTTTGTAAGATGTTGCTAGATCAAGCTAAATAAACTAATTTCACTCACAATTTTGAAAAAATAAATTGCTTTTAGCTTTTAGCTAGATAAATGCAAAATAATTATTTTTCAAAAATTTTAATACCAATTCCCCGAAAAAAGGGTCCAATAATTCGGTTATTGCCAAAGCTTTCAATAACACACCTAAAAATTAAAAAGAGACATTGTAGCTTTGTATATTATCTCGAGGTCATTCAAAAAATGTTATCAAAAAATTAAAGAAATTTTCTATATGAAGACGTTTTTTCCATTAATTCAGGGTTACAAAACAGAAAGAACAATATGGACAAGAAGCAGCTTTATTTTTATAAAAAAAATAGTCTTTTTATAAAGTTTTTCTCTAATTCTAATTGAATTTAACTTCTGGATGCCCGCTAATATGACCTAAAATAAAATACCTGATAAAAAAAATAACCGAATACAGTAAAACTCCTCAACAACGAACACCGATGGGGAACCTTTAATTGTCCGTTGTGGAGAAGTGTTCGCTAGTGGGAGGTGAAAATTTTAATATAGGTTTTGTTACGTTCTTATAAAAATGTTCGTTGTGAAGAGGTGTCCGTAAAGGGAAGGTTTACTGTAACTGTAGAATCAATATTAGAAAAGGGCACAATTTTTATTTTACTATCGCGCTCCAGAAGAAATGTCAAAGACAATTCAATAAAAAAGTTTAGAAAAATTTAAGTCATTTTATAAATATTGACCAAATATTTTGTTGGTTTCTGTTTCGAACACTGTGGACATTTTCCCGATTACTTTCCTCCCCTGGGTTAATTTTCCAGCTCTAAACGGGCAGAATTCATTAAAAAGAAAAGCGTTTCAAATAAAAACATCATTCACTTTTCCTCCTTCCCATTTGTTCGGTCACATTGAATCATCCGCGCCTTGTTTGTCTGGTTGTAAATCAGAAAAATGCGCAGATATGGAATAGGAGAAACCATTAAAGTATCGTTCGACACATATTCTTCGAGCAATGAAACTGTAAACTTGTTGTTTACGAGTAAAGACCAGCTCAGCTCTAATAAATAATGGATATCCTGTTCTCAAAGAAGATTAAGGTCTTAGGAAATAATTGAATTTGCGAGGGATGTTGTCAAAGGGACCGCAGAACCGCCGATGTCTTGCCCTTATTCCTTGTGATAAAAAATTAAATTATACAGAAGTAGGTATAAAATACGCATAAATTTTGCATTACTGCTTTACATGATGAGAATACTGGAAAATTCGAGACGAGATGGCTGGTTCGTCAAATTTTATCGCCGAATCTTTCAATATGTTGATATTGCTGGAGCAGGTGTCTTGCAGCTAAACTAGTTTATACAGGGTGACTCAGCAAACTAGAAAAACCTATTAATGATACTTAAATAGTTAAAAAATTAATATTTTTTCTACAAAAGTCGTAGACACTAACTCCCTGCATCACCTAAAATTACTTTCAAATATTTCAGTATTTCAAAAATTAGCTATAACAAAAACTTATGGAACACTAAATTTTATTTCATTTTTAGACGTAACTTTGAATACGAATTGTGATGATTTTTGTTTAAACTTGTGTTGGTCGATTCTGTTAAGTTTTTGAAATAATTTTATTTCTTACACAAAAAATAAGAATTCCCGTAAGGTAGGTCTTACACAACATTTCAAAGAGAAAACTTCAAGCCTAAAATTAAACTAATTGTATAGAGTATTTACTTAAATATCTGTTAAGTAATTAGAAGAGACACTTAACTAACTAAAGACAAATATTTTTAGAGAAATTAAAATTTAAAAAAACAAAAATAAAAAATTGTGTTTTGTTTAAAATTTTTAAGTTATTCAATTTCCCAGTAAGCTCACAGAGCTTTACCTTACGTTTTTTTAACTTTATACGTTGAAATTTACAACGTCATTATTACGAAGTATGATTATTAATACTTACGTTTTTTTAAGTTTAAGTTAATTATTTTAATAATCTATCTTTATTGTTTTTACCAATTTGTAACTAACTTTAAAGTACATCTTAACTTAAAGTTGTATCTACGTAAAAAATGTAAAAAAAATAACGCTATCAATCAATAATCGTATTATGTAACGTTTGTTTTGAATAAATAATTAACGTTTAAAAAATTGATTTTGGTTTTTATGACACTGCTAACTTGAATGTAACCTTTAAATTGAACATTATATTAAAGTCGTGAAACGATAAATAAACAAATGTAACTAATTAATTGAATAGAAAACGCAGAATATATAGTAAATATTATCAAATATAAAAAATCTTATAAAAAATTTAGGTAAAAATCAGAAAATTGTAGTTAGAAGCAGTCTTTTTAAAACAATATCGACTTTTAAGAGAATAGAAAAAACTGCAGTGCTAGTATTATATAATACCACATTTGATGTTTTATTTAAAAAATAACGTGTTTTCAAATATTTAATAACTATGAGAAAAGCACGTTATTTAAAATAGTATTTTAGATGAATGTAGAGTTATTAATTAAATAAAATTAGATCCACAACACACAAATGTTTCGTTTCATGGTAAGGTTTCACGATAAGTAAAAAATATAGTTTTCCTTAAAATGTACAAAAAAAATACGTAAATAAATTGCATTCATATTTCGTATAATAGGTGAATATTGTTCAGTCCTTTATTGGATTTTCCTGCTCGGTGTTGTAGAGGCCTAGTTCCCCAAATGCTCGACAGGTGGCGCCTAGTGCTACCTTTTTCGCACAATCGGCGATCGAGTGATGTTAATATAAACTCTAGGTGACACTTCTTTTGTTGAACAGGTCTGCACACAGCTTCGAACCAATCAGACTTAACCATTCTACAGCTGCCTGAGAATGTGATGCATTTTTTTATTTATATTTTACAATAAAATAAAGTTATCTGAGTAAAAACAGTCACTTCTTCATGTTGCATGTTGATGTTGATTACAGGTTTTATATTCTCTATAATTTTACGTTATATTTCTTCTTTACAAAATTGTTTAATAAATGTAGTTACCAGAAAAACGTTAACATTTTACGTTACAAATATCATTAATACAGTAGACATTTTGCGTTGACTAAAGATTTCTTTTTTTACGTTAGTGTGCTTACTGGGTTGCAACAAATCATTTTCTTCATGTTTCTTAACTTTTTATCTGTAGTAAGCTAAAAAATATATACTTAAAATTTTTTTCTTTCATGTGGAGAAAGTCCTACTTTTCCAGGATTCTTAGTTCTTATGTAAGACATATTTTTTAAAGCTACATCAAAAAATGAAAAAATATACTTGCCCAGTCAAATTAGATAAAAATAAGACAATCGGTGGAAAAAATTTCTAGATGGTTGGATTTTTTTTAAAAGCTTCCTTTACACTTGGTGAGACATGTGAAAAGTCTCCGAAGGTGGAAAGCTCGCGGAGGGAGAAGGGGCTAAAGCTGTCTTTTTTGTTTTTTTTGCTTATATCTTGAAAATCCCCTATCAATTTTTATTTTCTTACCAAAATTAAAGTTGATAAAATTTCCTACAAAATGGTCCTAGCCTGAACTGTAAACGAGTTACTAGCTTTTGATGTTTAGTGTCTACATGACACTGTATAGCTATTATAACATTAGTATATCATAAGTATTTATATGGAAATAGTGTGTGTAAAGCGTTTCCCAACTAGCTAATAGTGGGAAATAAACGAGAAAAATACTTTCTTCCCTCGGGCTCTCTAGTTGGAGATCACAATTCAGCATCTAAAGATGACCCAGAAGATATGATAGAATAAACTGTTGAACTCAATACATACAGTTTATTATAAGATTTATTCAAAACATCTATGTTAAATCATCTATTTATTAATATTTTACTGAACAAGACTGTAATTCAGTTTTCAATGTTTGACACGAAGACGAAAATGCAGCATCTAAAGACGGCTCCCCCCATGCCCATCCCTTTCCTCCCTTAATAAAGCATTAGACCCAATAAATTCTGTTTAATGTCAGTTTTTCAAAACACAAGACATTTTTTTCAAAAGTACATTTTTTTAAATGATTATTTATTTCCAGCCCTATAACCCGATTATGGTTAGTCCTACAAGAAAAATGCATATAACCATTTAGTAGGAAATTTTCTCAGATTTAATTTTGGTAAAAAGATAAAAATTGATAAAAGAAATAGTTTCCGAGATATAAGCAAAAAACCAAAAAAAGACTGCTTTAACCCCCTCCCTCTCCTCAAGCTCGCCCCCCAACCGCGGGGACTTTTGATATATGTCTACCCAAGTGTAAAAGAAGCTTTTAAAAAAACTCTCTAAGAATTTTTTCCACCGATTTGTCTTTTGACTGGGTTATAAGGTGTTATTCCAATTAAATTAACATAAGTTTGTATTGAAGCTAATTTGAAAATAGTTTTAGGTTAGTCAGAAGTTTAGTATCCACGGCTATTGTAAAAGATAAAATTAATTTTCTGAAATTTAAAGTTCACTAATAATGGACTTTTCCAACTGTTGAGATATCTCGTATTTTTACAACAAAATTTCGAAATTAGCTTCAACAGTTCTCTAATTTTAATTAGAATTAGACCCAGTGTCTTGTTGACCCTTTTTCTTTCTCTCCATTTTCCCAAGACCGTACATTTCATAATACTTCTATTAAGAGACGACAGTCGCTGGGGCACATCGGTCCCCCGAGACCCAGCCGCCCCCAAATCCCACACGCATGCTATTTATGGTCCCGTGCAAGCAGAATTTATGTGTCCGAGACGCCGCCTCTTATTTCGATATTTTTTTCGAGTTGATCAATAATTCGCAAAGCGGAAGAAGGATCGTCGGATGGTGCAAATGACAATAAATTGACGTGTTTCAATTTTAGTCCGAGAGGCCGTCAAATTGTGACAGGTTACAAATTGCGGTTGAAGGGCGATATTTTAGAGCTCCGGCCGAAGTAATCAATAGGCTGTTGGACTCTCCAGGGGGCGTCTTTTAGAATGAGGCCTTGACGGGTTTTAGGATGGAAGGACTCCAAGGGATGCACTAAATTCCGCAAGAAGCTCGCGCGATTTTGATCTGATCGTAAAACAAGAATATAAAGTTTGCACGATGAGGGTGGGCTTTTGCTGGAAACTCGGAGACGGCAGTTTCGAGCTGATATGGGCATTACCGTGTTTGGAAATCTAACAAATACCTTATGTTTTAAACAATTTCAGCGCCCACAATCCCAGCACCTACTGTAAATCAAAGATTTCTGAGATTAAAGTGGCCTACAATTCTGCGTTTAAGTTTATGAAAAAAAACTCTTAAAATGCAAAGAAAAACATACTATACAACCACAGCGTAACAATTTTTGCATTTTTTGGTCTTATCCTGTTGTCTTTTTGGTAAAATTTAATACATCATACATTGGATAAAAGACCTCATTTTGATCAAGGTAATGTAAAAAATGCTCTTGAGAATGATATTGGCTACTAAATTGTAAAATTTTGAATTTGAAACAAAAATCTCAGAAAATTTTGATACTATACTAGAAATGTAAAATTAAATCAAATATTATTGAAAGTTGTTATTTCTGAAACTTTATGGGATCGTTAGATCTAATTTGACCAATGCTAGTTTTAAAGAACAATAATTGAAGAATCTTAAAACAAAATTCCAAAAATATGAATATAAAAAGAACAAAACTAAAACACAACTGAAATTATACTCCTACAATTGTATACAAATTTGCTGGTTTTACACCGAAAATGTAGATATATAGTTCTAAAAACGAAACTTCTATAATCCTGTGTTTAGAATGTTAGAAGTTAAAATCTATCAATCTTTCAATTTGGAAGTTAGAAAATGATAGTCGTAAGTAGCAGTTGGAAGATGAGAATTGGAGGTTGGGTTGATTATTGTAATGTAGAAATAAAGTCAAAAATCGAGAATAAAATTAAAGAAATTCTTTTTTTCCAAGTTGAAAGTGGAAATTTATATGTTAGAGGTTAGTAGACGTTTAGAGTTGAAACTTAAAAGTTATAAGTTGAAAGTTTAAAATTTGAAATTAAAAACTAAAATAAAAGCTTCGAAGTCTGTGGTGTATAAATTAAAAATTAAAATTTCAAAGGTTCGAAAGTTGAACTGTAATGTTGAAAGTTAGAACATATTTTGAAATTAACTTTAAAGAAATTCTTTTTTCAAGTTCCAAGTTAGGAGTTAGGATTCCAAATTTAGAAGTTGGATCTTAGCGAAAGCTATTGTAAAAATCTAAATTTGAAGTCAAAAAATTTTGAAAATTTTAGAATTTAAAGTAGAAGAAACTAAATTTGAGATTTGAATTAGAAAAATTCTTCTTGAAAGTAATAAATTAGTAGTTGGAAGTTTTGGAAGTTAGAGTTGGAAAATATCAGTTAAAAGTTAGAAATTTTTTATGTAAATTAAAGAAACGTAGAATTAAAGACAAAAAACTTTATACGTGTACCCTTTTGAGATTAAAATGTTAGATATTAGAATCTGAATTAAGATTCTCTCTAGTAAAAAGTTGGAATTGAGAAGATGGAACATAGTGGTTAAAAGTTGGAAATTTAGTTGACTCTAGAAATATGAAAATAAAAGCTAAACTACTAAAAACTTGAGAGTTTATCATGTTAGTAACAATAAGTCTAAGGTTAAAATTGAAGAAATTTTTTTCCACGAGGAAAGTGAAAATTTAAAAGTTAGAACTTAAGAGTCGGTTTATAGAAGCGTCATTAAGTTAATCTTGAACTAAATGAGTAATTAACTGATCACGTGACCAAATTGAACAAATTTGATTGGACCATTCGTGTTGTTAACTTTTAACAACGAATTACATTTTAACACAGCTTTCTATAAACCGGGCCTAAGAGTTTAAAATGGACGTTTAAAGTTTGGAGTCAAATGTCAAAAAACATTTAAGAAAAAAAAAATCAAAGAACAAGATTGGTGGACCTCCAAGTTAGACATTAGAGATTAGAAATTGTAAGAGATTAGAGATTAGAAATTGTAAATTTTAACAGTTGAAAGTTTGCAGTTAAAAATTGAAACTTAACTGCTGCAAAACTTGTAAAAATTTAGACTTAAACCCAAAAAACTTTGAAGTCTCTAGAGATAAGAATGTTATAAATCATAGTCAAAGATTAAAATTAGAAGAATTCTTCTATCAATTAATTGGGAGTTAAAAGTTTGACATTTAGAGCCGGTTTACAGAACATTTTAATTGCAATTAAATTTTAATCGCGATTAATTTGAGATTTGTCAACTCATTTTAAATGGCAACGTAATTTGAATTAGTTTAATTTTGAATTAAAACTTAAATTTGCTTTCTGTAAGCCGGCCCTAAGTGTCCATGGGTAAAAGTTGGAAGTATTTTACAAATGCAAAATTAAAGATCAAAATTAAAAAACTCTGCAAAGATTTTATTTCAAGGAATTTATAAAGTATAAAATTTTATAAAATTTCTATCGAATTACAATTATTTTTAAGTAAATTAGAGAACAAAGTAGATCTACTAAGTAACAATAATTCAGTTATTAAGTAACAATTTAATTATCAACCATTTTAAACAAACCTATAACGCAAATTATGCAAACATGCAGTAAAATACAATCTTTAATTAATAAAAATAAAGCACTGCCAGGAACTTGAAAGAAAATAAAAATCGTAAATTTTGCGCCTTACTGAGGTTTATAGACCGCATATTTTCGCCTAAATCGTCCTCCCTAAACAGCTTTATAAAATAACTATATCGTTTTATTTTTCTCTTTTCCTCCAGTATCAAATTAAAGTGAGAGAAACACAAATGTTCAAGCTGAGAGATTTACGTAACTTTTGGGACTAGTCTCCATTGTTTCATCAACTCATCAAAGTTTAAAGAAGCTCATTGGAGGCAATTCTTTCATATCTCTAAGCTAATGAATAGCTCAAAAGGCTTGGATTGCGAGAATGAAAGATCCAATTGGGTCAATAATTTAATATTCTTGAGTCTTCATCTATTATTACGTTGTTTTAGTGTAAAATTAGATAATCTTAAATCGCAAAATTCCATAATAGCCATAACTTCTCAGTAAGATGGTTGAATGCTGCTAACTTTGACAAGCAAACTTTTTTACTGAAAAAATGCTGTATCTTTATTAAAGCGCAGGCAACATTATGTGCATGTTTTCGTGTGAAAAAAAACAACAAACTGGCTGGAATGTACCAGCTATTTCTAAATATAATTACAATATATCCTGTACGTAGTTCTTTGTAACTTAATTATTTGAAAATATTTTGTTATCAACAGATACCTAAAAATTTAAATATAATTGCATTGAATTGTATTTTTGTCAAAACTGAGCGCAAAAGTGAAAAGTATTTTCCAATTTTTTATTCCAAACACAACAAACAAATTTTTTATCAGAACGACGAGAAAATGGTGGATGCGCCGGGATTTTATGTATTATTGTGAAATAAATGTGTGTTTACGTAAAAAAACAATGTCTTGTCACGTTCTCTCCATATCTCGGTTTTATCGATAATGCAGAGTGCAAGACGAAAATAATAAAATGTTTATTGTGGAATCCCAAAAAAAGGATGATTTATAGCTTTCGGATTTTGCAATCTCTTAAACATTTTACTCAAAGTATGCAAAGATATGTGAGCGCTGTAATTACAGTTAATTAAAATAAAAATTTCATAGTAAAGTTTGTTTTGTTACAATCAAACAACCGCGAAATTTTGGGCGTCATGGGAAAACAAAGTTTTGACCTAATTAAGAAACTTCCAGAACGAAAGCTCCAGGAGAATAAATTGCGCAGCTCGTGTTACTCATAGTTAAAATATGAACTTTGTTATTCGAGAAATCAATCTGATATTGGAGCTGCTGAAACAGATTCGGAGAAATATAATTCCAAAAACAAAGCCTCCTGTTTTAATATAATCCGCGATTTTATCTCGTTTATGTTTATTATAGTTGTATTTTCACTGTTATGACTTCTTTTATGGCCATACATGACATCGTGTTTCTAATATGTGCTATCTTTATAACTACTACCTACTTACTTTAAAAACTTTATTGCAGCGAATTAAATATTCAGAGGTAAGTTTTAGCACAGTCTGAAATTGCCGTGTTTTAGTGTAATTACTACATAATATTATATCTATTTTACTGTTTTTAAAGCCCTTATCTAGAGTAAAGTTAGAATACGACAAAAATCTAGTTTTAATAAAAGTTTACTGGATGTTCGCTTCGATAAAAATAAAATTTAAGTTGGAAAGGAATCAGGAATAGATTCGAATATATCAAAACTTTAGACGAAAAGTGGTTTTCTTTTTGCAAAGTTGGTAATGTAATGTCAAACTGAACAATTTTATGACTCAATTGTTTCCAGATTAGGGTTTTTATTTTTGATTAAAAGTTTATTCGCAGTTAGAGCTTTAGAAAGCAAAAAATCATAAAAACTTTTTTACTATCAGTTTTGCGTTAATGAAGTGGACAATTCGACCAAATGAGTTGAGGACGTTTAATGTGATCATAAAATTTTTATATCTTTAAAAACTGTTATGATGACATATAGATCGAATTAAATATTTAATAAAATTTAGATTCGAATTTTCTTACTCCTTACATGCAAGAACAGAATTTTTATGATGTTGCCGTGTATAGTGCTAATAAAACGCTTATTTACGATTTACGCTTGATGAAATTCTAAGACTCTTACAATATATGAAAAGCAGTGGAACATGCTTAGAATATCTCTTACATTATTACTGCTGTAAAATTGGATGCTTTTGTGGTGAGAAAAAATTAAAAATTTGCAAACCTTTCAAAAACGTTTTCTTTCTGCTACAGAATTTACAAGCTAAAATTAGCTTGTAACATATCAGGGTGTCCTACGCGCAAATAAATACTTTTTCGACTTTTTTTATTTAATACAACTAAAAACTTCTGATTGTTGATAAATTTATACTCTATTTTTTTATAATCAACTGTCTAAAAGCCGTCAGGTTGGCATTATCATAAATAGTAATTTTTTTTAATTAAGGTTGGTGTAATTTTTTACCTGGCAAATTCATTTTTCAAATTTTTCAAGTTGTCAATTTAAAACACGTTTATCAACACATTTAGTTATTTTAGACCACCTTTAGACTAACGAATTAACGATTAAGACTAACGTCCAATTTTCAAAAATGTCAAATCTGGTGTTCAAAATGTCAAATACTGAATACAGCCGGTTTCAAAAGTGGTTGGACATGAACTTTTAGGGTGATATAGTCTCGTCTTTATAAGAATTTTGACACTTCCTGTGTCTTCAAATTATTGACGATTCTTTGAACTTTAAATTTCATACATAACATCTCACAAAAAAGTCCAACGACACTTTCCATAGGCGAATATTGATTTCTTTTTCAACAACTTTCAGCCACTGTTGTTGGTTTTTAAAGTAATTTCACCAAATTAAAACAATTTTACTTTTCTGACAGCGCGCACACTTTTGACAGTTTTTTTCAGTGGTACACAAAATACCGCATAGAATTGCTTCATCAATTGTTTTAAAAAGTGACTGACCAAATTACTATCAAATTTGGATTAAGTTTTTTAACAACAAAATTTAATCTTTTTCTTGGATCAGCCGAGCGATTTGGTTATTTTTTTGTGTGGCGATTTATTTTTTGGGGTTTAATAATCCAACGGTAATTTGACATAATTTTAAATAAAAGAAATGCATTTTAAAATTTCATTTTTTAACTTAAGGTCATTTTTGCCCATAATTGAAAAACCACCTTCTAAAATATGTGCATTCTAAATTTTATAACAATCCGTTGAAAAATAACTGAGATATTAAACTCGAAAGTCTTAGCTCAGACACCCTGTATAAAAAAATAAACTATACATTGATTACGTTCATATTCGGAAATAAAATTAACTAGACGCCCTCTGATGACGACTTTTGAACTATGTCGAAAACAGTAACGAAATTTTCGTAATTCCACATTTAATTGACATCTAATAAATTGTTTAACAATTTTGCGTGTATAGTGTTAATTGCTTACATTAGAGAGAATCACTTTAAACGTACGTGGTGGTAAATACTAGCTTTGACTTTGGTTCTCTATTTTTCGTGGTATAAAGTGTTTATTGATGGAATTTGAAAGTGGATAAAAAGTGAAAAAGATTTAAATTTTCATTACAAAGTGTTATCAAACAGTTGTCTAATTAATGACTATAGTAATGGATCACAGCGAACACAGAGTTGGGTTCAAGAAACCAATAAATTAGTGAAGTTTGTGAATTTTAGGTTAGAATTTTTCCACTGATAAAATCATGAAATACTTCGATAAATCAACAAAACTACAATTAAGATTAACAACTGCTAATACACTTAAACGTAAATTATGCCAAAAGGTAGGGTTTTCAATGTCTTTGTAATAATTTTCCAATAAAGAAAGTGAACCCAAACGTTATTCGTGTTTTCCTCTAATTTGTCAACATTCGTTTCTATAGTCATTCCGCATTGACAATGTAATAATTGTGAAGCCTCAAAATTCGTACAACGCTCAAAATATCCGAATAAACATTTTCCCGCCATTTATGGTTACTGTTTTCGACCTAGCTCAGTGGCGCCCCCAACGGTAACTTTACTTCCGAATAACACCAAAATAAAAACATAATCTATTAAATTGTATTGTCAAATGTCATGCAGTGAGCCAAACATCCAAACAAAAAATTCTCTCACTGCTGTTGCCATCTTAAACAAAATGAATAGCGTTTGTTGGAGTAATTTAATTTTTTACTTATGTTTTACCGTGTGGTGTGTTTCTGCAATTTCAATAAAAATTCAATAAGCCACCCTTCCGCAATCAGAAATCATCTCCAGTGTATAAATTAAAAACGCTCCACCGCAAGAACGCAGCACGTTGATTAAAATTTAATACCCTGATCCACAATTAGTTTTGTTTGTAGAACGGATATATCATTGATTCGGGTGAAAAAGGGTTAAAACTCTCAACCCTTGTAATTCCACTGCGTTAAAAGTTAAATTACTTCACGCATGTATTTTCGAAAAGGGTCGACAGCACCCTTTTTGGGCAATAAAAATATAGGAAACAAAAGTTATTTGTCCAAACAGCCATAACCTGAAGGTGTTAAAGCTTCTCGCGGTGATTTTATTTCCGTTTTATGTGTTTTAATTTTAGTTTTATCGCTTGCTGATGGTCAATCACAACACCCTATTACTGTGCGAATGGTTTTTTGAGTTTTCTTTTGATTCCGGTTTGATTTAATTGATTTTTCCGGTTGGAAACGCTGAGTTTGGATTTTGTAGGCATTTTCGTCAATTATCCGGCTCTGAAAGGGGTGGATAATTGGCTTTTACGAAAGGAATTTATCCTTTAGGGAAACTGCTAATAGGAAGTGAAGCAATATTGAAATATTGACGCGGCGTCACGATGTAAGACGGATAATGCTCCTATCGAGCACTTCCGGGATCATATGTTAGAAGGCTGAATATGGTTTATTACACGAGGTTATACATCTCATTGAACTCACGGGCTAAAGGATAAATGGCTCGAAAGACGCCCTATTAGCATTCCGCTTTTTCACACTTGCACAAAATTGCAATTTGCAAGTGTTGAAAGACATAAAAGTCACAGACAAATCATTTTCAATTTATAAATAGTCTGTATAAAAATTTCATGTGCAATTTCAAAGAGTTTCAAGAGCGGCACTTGAATGTGTTTTTTCCTGTGGACATCGGCGCCATCCGGACATTTGTCACAACTTGTCAGATTCAGAGGATAAGTACACAGCATTCAGATGCAGATTAGTTCACGACACAATTGTGTATGTACAAGAGACCGAGAAATGAACGTCCGACCCTATACATGTGCAACAAGGAAGAGGCTGCAGCAACATTTAACAGAAACAGGTTATAAATCTTTGTATCTATACGGGATAAACACAACAAATTGAATACATTTCCCCTTCTGCGACCATACACCATGCAAGCTCATTTAAATTTACGATTAGCAGAGACATTGATATACCAGGTGATTCATCTAAGGCTAAAAGCCTTCTTTTGACTTCTCGTCAACACTCTCTTCCATATTCATGCTTATATTTCATACTCATAGTCCATATCTGATATTGTTTAATTTTTGTATCGAGCGATGTACTTTTTGTACCAGTTAATTACAGGGTGGCCCAGCTCAGGTCCCGTCTTCTGTAGCTCAGTTAATAGTAAAGTTGGACTTTTGATATTTTATAGACGTTATTTATAGTTTAAAACGTATTTCGAAAAAATATTTTTAATTATATAGAGTGTCCCAAAATTATGACGTCATAATAATAACTTTTTTATGGGAACGCTATTATTCTGTAGGTCTCATTGGAATACTTTTCCAGCTTCTTACATGTCCCTATTTTTTTTTAATCGGTTCAGGGATTACAATTTAAAAAATAAAAATCAAAAAAATCGGTTTTACACTTTTAGTTTTAAAAATTAATAAAAAAACATAAACAACGCTTTTTGATGACATAATTACTAGGTACGTGTTGAATACGGTCTAACAGACTTATCAATTATCAATTCATGTTTACATCATTCGATGGAGAATTAAAAAATGAACGTCTTTTCTTACAACGTTAACGTAAATCTTAACTATTACGAGTTATTTAATAAAAACCTGTTTTGTTAAGTATTTTAGTGATAAATTTAATGAATAAAAGTCTAAGATAGTTTCAACACCGTTTCTGTTTATGTCAATCGATGCAGAATTAAGAAACTAAAAGTTTTTGTTTTCAGAACCTTATTGCAAATCCTATCACATTGGAAGTTATGTGCTAAAATATCATTCTGTCAATGGAAACTAATCAACAGGAAGTGCCATTTAAAATAAGAAAAATAGAAGGCTCTGTAGTTTAAAAAGTATGAAAATAAATTATAAATACTCTGTAGTAATACAATTCAGTCAAACTTAATTAATAAGTTTGTTAGATCTTGTTCAGATCGTACGTGCTAATAATATTTTATTTTATTATTAATCATTAAAATTAAAAATATAAAACCGATTTTTTTTATTCATATTTTTTACAGTAAATTCTGAACGGCTTCAAGAATAGTTATTTATGTTACAAGACCGTGAACTAAGATTTTTTTTATGAGAATAAATTCTCATTAAAATAATGGCCATGTGGCCATGTGGTACCCTAAAAAATTACCAAAATTAAAGTTTCGATCGAATCTTTACATAAAATTAAATTTATTGGTGTGCTTTGGGTATGGTAACTAGGGCTTGTGTAGTTACTTTATATTATTGTCATCTAGGATTCATAAGGCTTGTCATTCCTATTTAATTAAAAGTGGTGCTGTTTTTGTGCATTTTAAGAAAAATGAGCAGTGAAAGTGCGCAAGTTCTCTTATATTTGTTACCAGTGCCGTTTTTTTGACAGTTGCACACAAAAACTTTAGGCACATGTAAGAAGCTAGAAAGGCATCCTTATGTACACTAAAAAATAGTAGCATGCCATTACAAAAAATTATTATGACGTCATACTTTTTTACTAATAACTGAGCTAGAGAAGACGGGAGCTGAGCTGAGCTATCCTGTAAAAATTTGAAATGCCATGGAATTAGTACTACACACATGCACGTTTTGTAGTCACTATACAGGGTGTCTTAACCTTTTACCTGAAGCTGTTTAAAACGAAAAACACGCAAAAAATCACAACATTTAAAATAAGAAATTTTTATTTATTTTTGTTTACAGTGTTTTGCATATAAAAAAACACGATTCTTTATTTAATAGACATGTTTAATAGAGATGTTAGTGTTTTTTTTGCTTTTCTCGGTAGGTCAAAGAAATAATTTATGTATGTAAGTATAATAGTAAAGAAAATTGACTCTTCCTTCCTTGTAATACAAATTCTAATAAGTCAATTATCTATTTTTCTAAAAGTACAATCAGTAATATTGTCACAGAATTTGATAACAAAAGTATTGATTTTTTATATCTATTTAAAATAATTGTGCAGCAAATTCAGTAACCTTCAACAAACATCGACAATAATATTATAATGTCTAAATTAAAAAATGATTGCATCATTATTCATTATTGAGTTCTTTTAATAAACACACAATTAATAGCTACAGTATAGATAAACGCTTTAAAGTCAGAGGGACAAAATGGTTATATCAAAAAAATCGGTCTCAAATACACTGGAGGGATATGTTAACAAGAGGTGAGGAAAAATGTAAAAAAAACTTCACCACGGTTTGCCAGTTTCGGGGTGCGAACGTCCCTTCCCGATAATAAGACCACTGGTACGACGAACGTGCAAAGCACGTGGCCACCACTTTGGATTCAAAAAGGATAGAATTATAGTTGCGCAGTACGATCTGCGCAGTCGTTAACCCCGTTTGTCAAATATGATTTGTTAAGTTCTTCATTTTTGTTGTATATTATTGTTATTGCAAATTTTGTTACTGTAAAAATTGTGTTTACATATTCCTTTTTCTGTTGGACCATCTGTAAGTACGTACAAAAATGTTCGCTAGAACAACTAAATCATATAAATCAACTTTTTTAGGTTATACTCGTATTTTCAAGAATGTTGGATGGTTTTTCTTGTGTGATATGCAGCTACAAGACAAGGATGTGCTCAAGTTCAAGAGAACTTCATAAAGTTCACTTAAGTCGTGGAAGACAGTTTGAGTGTAGTGGTGATCTTGAAAAATATGAATGTCACAATTGTGTCAGTTTTAAAACTCAGTGTTTGGCAGAACTAAAACAACACATCGCACAAGGTCACGTCTCAGAAAATATTAAACTGAAACCCTACAGGTGTCCAAAATGTGACTTTAAATCCTATTCTAAGTATCTTGTTGGGAGACATATTATTTTTGTAAAACACCAAGAAACAACGAAAGTGTCTCAGAATGAACCTGTGAAACATCCTGAAACAACAAAGATTTTACTAGACAAAGTAAGGCAAGAACAAAATTTAAATGGACAATCTCAAAACAAGACTGATTATCAAACTGAAAAAATTGACATTAATCAAAATTTGAAAAATCCCGGGATAAAAGCTAAAAATGCAACAATTCAATGGAATAGATGTGATTTTTGCTCTCATAGAACTAGAAGTGAAGAGAGGTTGAGAGAACACATCAGAAAAACACATGACCCAAGGGTCTGTCACTTATTACATTCTTATTACTTGAGAAAACACGTAGTTTGTAAGAAACGTAAAGATATTGTAGCAGTACAACCAAATTAGTTAGAAACAACCAACGACTGTATATTTTTTTTGCTTCTGTAAGTATACAAGATGAGTTTTCTGTAAGTATATTTTTGTGTATCTCAAAATCTGATAACCCTAAAATAAGCGTTTGCTAGTTTTTAACTATTCTTATCTGTGCATGTAAATTTTTCTAGAATTTTGTGTAAGTCTTTTTAATTAAAAATAATTAATTATTAATTAACATTAAGTTGTAACAGAATTATTTTTTTGATACAGTAAAATATAGGGTGATTCAAAAATGTGTGGCATAATTCTAACCACGAATACACTCCTCTACAAATAAGAAAAGTTAGCACAGTATTTACTGACCCACCTCAATAAAACAGAAAAATTTTAGCTTTTAGAAAATTGGTATGCAAAATTGAAAATTAAAAAATACACCTTTTGAAATGGTGTTTTGGAAGTCTAGTAAAAGATATACATTTCCGATGACAATGAAATTCTTCCAGTTTTTTTTTCATATTTTTTCAAGCTTGTTTGCACGTATTTTTGATGACCTATCATTTTTTTTCATAAAAATGTTCTATTTTCATATCGCCAAAATGTACCGTTCTTGAGTTATTTGGGTTTTAGCTAAACCCTACACCACGCTGCAAGATTAAAAAGTATGAATTTTGAGCGTACCATTACCTAGGAAACAATCTACTACAAATGACAGCTGTAAATTCTGCCAAATAATTTAAAGTAAAATTTGTTTATTTCTTGATGATCACAATAAAACACACAATTAGGTGTTGGAAGAAACTATAAATTGTTATTCAAATCTTCTTTGTTCTTTGCGCTTCACTAAACAGCACAGGCGTCATCTAGCGCCAAATATTGCAATTGTGCTACTTGTTTTGACGTTTTTGTAATTTAAAAAAATGTAAATAAACCTTAAACCGTGTGATATTCTTTACATGTTTCAATAACCTGTAGAACAAATTAACTTCGTATTAAAGTAAAATTACCATATGCTACTACAATTGGGCTTTCGATTTTTTGGCATCAAAAATACGTGTTAATAGGATGAAAAAAAGTTGAACGAGTTGTGACCCACAAACTGAATGGTCCTTCTGTCACTAGAAATGTATAGTTCTTACAAGATTTCTATTAACACTACAGCAAAGGGCGTCTTTTTGTTCCCTGACATGCAGTGTTTCATAATAATCAAAAAATCGATAAAAAATATTTTCAAAAAATTATTTTTGCATACCGATTTTTGGAAAGCTGTAGATTTTCTATTTTTAAAGTGGTTAGTAAATTCTGTGCTATTCTTACTTGGTTGGTTAAAATTCTGCCGCACATTCTTGAATCACCCGATACATGTTTTTGAAAACTCATCTTGTATAATGTTTGTTTTTTTTTTAATGTAATTTTAATGTATTCATCAGTATTATGTTATATTGTCTTTTGTTAAATATAACTATTCTCATCCTCATAATATGACGCCGAATTTTTTTTATTGTTTTTTTAGTGGTAGGATAAGTCTCTAAAGTGCCGTGTTTAAAAATCGGGTCGTTTTTTGTTTTGTTTTGCTTCAATTTCTTTTAAAATCTTTCTGATTCTGATGGTGACCTTGAAGTTTAGCACTCATTCCCTAATTGAAACATTGAGAAAATTTTTTACTGACCACTAAAAAAATTATAAAAAAAATTATTGCTTCTTATTTAAGATGCAGCTGCTTGTAAAAGTAGCAAAAAATGCATACGTTACTGTGAAACTGAAGGCAAAGCAGACCTGTTTAGTTTGTTTTTAATGATATATTTTGATGTCTACTTGATTTATTATCAAATTTTTTTTAGAAAGAATTGTATTAAAACATTTTCTTTTTTTTTAATTGAATTAAAAACGCCTGTTTAAAACTAAAACAGTTAAAACTACAGTAACATTTGGCAACATGTAATACCATGGTAATACTTTTGGTTAATATTTTTTTATAAGTGTGAAGATAGGTCTACTTGTACGGCGTTGCCATGTTTTGTTTTTGATTTTAGTCTTTGTTTACAAAACGAAAGGTCTTGTGAATTTTATTTATCACGACTTTTGATACACCCGATATAATATTAATATAGAAAATATTTTTGACTGTGTGGTATTATTTATAAACATCTTAAAATAATAGATCTTACTCAACTAAGTTTTAAAAAAAAGTGAGAAACATCAATTTTAATATTTTAATATCAACAAAAAGTTAACAAATTCTCATACTTATCAGTACTGAGTGCGGAGATTTTACTTAATATATATATTTGAACTGAATAAATATACTATTACCCACCTAACAATTTATATAATTGAATTGTTGGTTTGTTTTTTGGTTACTATTAAAATATTTATTCTTACGTATCATTTAATATTTTGGTTACCATAGAAATGGATACAAACATTCTACGTTTATAAAAACAACGTTAATAAAACTTGATACATAGCACACTAATTTGTGCTTTGTGAAACCCACATAACGTTATTAAAAATCATAGCTTTGGATACTTTTTGGTAGGCGATAATTTTTGAGTAATTTCACAATAACTCCAGCACTTTAAAAACATAATCCTTACAGTTTCTTGTAAGCACCATCTTTGAAGTAAACGCAATCTTCAGAAATGTGCCGTTTCTATTCTACGCAATCACACTCATCTGTGCTTTCACCTCTGCGAATAAATAGCACTCACAAAAAGTGCGCGTAATCTCCGTCGACATTTGTGCGTGAATCTTGCCATATTAGAGCTACAAAAGAATTTCCAGCCATATATCACCCAATCCTGTTTAAAATATCTCGCGATGAAAATTCTCCGATTTTTATGTGCCATTAATTCGTCCACGTTTTGGCGATGGCAAAAAATCATTGTTGGTTTATTTATTCGCGAGCACCGAATAGAAATATCCGCATTCCGGACGGTCGCTTTATGGAGACAAGTTTTAAACCCGGATCTACATCACCCTTTCTTACCTTGCAGACATAAAACCGCCCCTGGAAGTGCGATCCTGACACGCAATCTTGACGCAGTGATCGTTTCGAGCGTGTTTTAATTTAACATTTAGGGGTAATTGCTTCGGTGTTTTCTGATCCAGAAATATGCGGATTGTAGATGGGAATAATACAACGTGCAGCTTCTCCGAATTTAATGGGGTGAAAACTGGGGCATCAATGATTTATGCGAGGAGGTACGCGAAGTGCTATCGAGTAGATGCACTAATTTGGATACGAGGGATGCAATAACTTAAATAAATGGAGCGTAGGTGCATCACAATGCTGCAGAGGGGGACAAAAATATTAGGCGTTTAATGAAAAGCTAATGAACTGGGAAAATATGCTCACTTAGTGGCATTGAATTTTTAAATTCCTCTTGTTATTTACGTATCTTTGATTAATTTTCTAGAATTTGAAAAAAGCAAATATATATCTTCTAATCTCAATACTGTTCAATGTGTTTAAAAATGCTTGTTCATCTAGTCGACTATGGAATTCAGTGTGCTGCTTGTGGCGTGCGTGCAAGTACTATCATCTTTGTCAAATTTTTGAATTAGCTTATAACTATTTTTTTGCGTTTTTTTTTGGCATAGCAGCTTCAATGTGTGGTTTGTCTTGTTTTTTGTTTTATATTTTTGTGATTTTTGTTGTTGTATATTCTTTTCTTTTTGGATTCGAAGTTTTTCTGCATTACTGACGAATCTGTCACTTTCACGGCGATCACAATTTATATTAAATGGCACATTATATCTAAATTTCATAGGTGTCTTGATGCAGAATCATTTTTGAACAGTGTGTATGTGGATACATACTAGAGATTTTATTTTGCTGAACATTGGGGTTTCTATGGAACTGTTTATAGTGCATTTGACATGGACTTTTGAAAACTGGACATAAGATAATACAATTAATAGTGTTATGTAGGTATGTCATAATGTTCAGCAAAATGAACTCTTTACCATATAATACAGAAGATCTAAGAACTTTAGTAATGCATTGATGTAAATTAATAAAAAGTTAACATAGAATTAATGTGATGTGCACAGTGAAAAAAATCCTTACTGTATGAATAATATTTGATGTTATTTAATAAACTAATTGTTAGTGAAGACGATTAATCCTATTCCATATATTGTTTAAAGCACGAATAAACAACAGCAAATGACTGCTTTTAATGATTTCTATTTTGAACGCTCATCAACGAACAAGTTTACAATATTTTGTCGTTAACTCCAAACTCTTTTATCTTTTTTTTCAATTACTGTTAGATTCTCATAAATTATTTAGCTATTTTATCTAAAACTCAATGCGACTTCTTGCATATTTCTTCGGCAATTCTATGGAATTATTTAAAATAAATAGTTTTTTTTATGATTTTAAGAGGATAAGAAGTCATTTATGTCTTCTAAGTACACTAGAACAAACAAACATTGTATAATATATATTGTACATAATATATAGTATAATAGAAGAAGTGCGAAAACTACAGCAAAATGTTTTCCAGTTTAAAACAATATTTTACTAGTTTAGTTTCAAAAGCCAATCTATTCTGGTCTGTGTCAAAAGAGTCTTTAAGTAAATAAAATAATAATAAACGTCAATCATGTCTTAGACCCCAATAATTTTTTTGGTTTTTTAACATATTTTTACAAAAAACTAACCTTTTTAAAAAAAAGCTCTCGAGTGTAAAGACAAACTGACCAAAATATAACAAATAGAAACAATTTTATCTAATTCTAAAACTCCAAACTGTTTATAACCTCCGTGATAGATGATAATTTTTTAGTTTTATTCTTGGCTGTGCCTCCGCTGCCGGCAACGGTGTCCGGAATAGCTGCCGGTAGTGAATTTTTAGAATTTACTGTTAATTTCACATTTTTTTTAACAAAGCTGTGTTTTTTTAACTTAAAATATTTTTTTAAACGACTAAAACTCTCTAAAATATTTATATCTCAGAAGTAAGGTGTTATTCTTATTCTTAGTTTAGTTATGCAACACACCCTTGTTTTAAAAAAGAACGTTTTAAGTACCTTATGGGTCAAAATAAACTAAACTAAACTAAAGTCGTTTCAATTTCTTTACCACGACTTGTTTCATCTATAAAATGAACAATCAATTTCTGAATATTCATTCGTGTAACAACATTACATTGATTCTAAAAGTTTTTTTTCAGCCTTATCATAAGTGTTAGTGTTTTTTTTTCTGAATCATGTGTTTCAAAATTTTGATTAAATCTTTTCTTTAATCGAAGTCAAACACTTCTAACATCAATGTCATGAAAAAACTTTTACAAATCGCTCTTAATAATTAATAAAATAATAAAATTTCTTGAAAATAAGATTTTTCATCGAAATATAATCTAAAATCCCATCCTCCATTTTTTGGACACGTTGCCGGCAGCGTTTTATTGTTATTATTTATTTTATGTCAGTTGTTTCTGAGCATGGATACATGATAACAAGGATGCGACATGACATGTAAATAAAATGTCCCCATTCTGGTTATTTGCTATAGCGTCACTAGATGGCGTAGGTGTTCGTAGCTTGTCTAAATTTTAAGGCTATTGAAATAAAAAAATTACCGGATTTAAACAACGGTGAGCACAAGGTATATAAGAAAAAAAAACAGGAAAATAGAGACTTAAATTTTCCATATTATGGAATAAAAGTAATGCAAATATTTATTAAAACCGTATATAAAAAAATCTCGTACTTAAACTAGTTTTTTGTAAACGCTGCGAGTATAGTTGAAGGTACAAGAAGACAATTAGAAACTGAATTGTAAAGTATTGAACTTTTCTTCAAAAAAGTCAGCGAGAACATACGAGTATATCCATTTTTACCAGTTTAGGTTTAAATTGTTTTAATCCTTCCGCGTTAAAAATAGAAATATGCTCTCGACGAAAAAATTTAATTATTGTTTTACGTAAATTAATTTTTTTAATTCAACTTTCTGACATTCTTCTTGTATCATTAACAGAATTTGCAGGGTTCTCAAAGATTTGAGACCGTTTTGTTTGGTTTTCTGATGGTTAACGTCTCTGTCTGCTTTTTTCCAAGCAATTAAGCAATTAGCGGACTAGTTGAATTTAACAAATTTAAAAGCCGATAATCAAAAATTAAAATAGAATTAAAAAAGTAAAAAAAGTAGTATGTGGAAATCTTCTAAATTTAAAATAATATGAATTAATTATTGAGCTAAATTATGTATTGTTAAGAAATACTCTACGTTAGTGATATGATAAATTAAAAAGCTTTTAAATGATAAAATATGTCAAAAGTTACAACTTACAACAAAGCATGTCATTACTATATTAATTATAGATAATGTAGGTAGGTACACAATCAATATTAAATACTTACTGTTATTAATCCTTTATTGCTGGCTTTGACGTTGTTCTTGAATAAATAAATAAAGTTATTATTTCTGTCCAGTCTGACGAGTAAGTAATAGCATTAATCGAACACTATTTTTATTCCAGCTTGTGTAATCACCTATTATTTTTCCAGCGAAACAAAGTTAATGTAACGGTAAATACCCTTAAATTCGTTCCTTACGATCATTACCGTTCCAAACAAATTGTATGAAAACTTATCGCAGTGTTATTCAATATTGACCAGCAGAAAGAGTGACGCTTTCCGATCACAACAGCGTAATTTACGAAATAAATGACATATTCGTTGATGATTTATTATTGGGGATAATTTATCATCCACCGACATTTTTTCCAGGGATCCTATTTTATAAATTGCTTTTATTTAACGAATTGATCACAACAAACATTTGACGATGAGTTATTTGTTTTGGCCGTTAAAAAGATTAAATCGCGAAGATTTAAAAAATAATTCGGCGATTTTCGGAAAAAATCACGCGCACAATATCCAATTAAAACAGTCAGTAGCGTTCGTGCGCTGATAAAATCGATTTCGAATTACCACTCGAACGCGTATGCGTGCGAAAAGTGTTAAATAATAGAAACTGCTATCTTTCCACTTTTAATTTCCCCAACAAGCAGATTTCTAATCATTTTTCGTTGGATGGTTTCCATTAACGAAATTCGAATTTAATTTGATTAACTCTCGAGATTTTCATAATTGGGTTAAGTTCCTAATTGTCGTTATTTATAACAAACGTTGCGCTGAATTTAATTTTCTCCAAAGTAAATGTTGAGCGCACTTCATAACTCATAATTTATTTTTGCATAAACGGACAACCCACTTTTATCGACAAAACTTGCAAGAACCTTTTGTTAATATAATTTATTCAAAATGTTTCTAGACCCAGTTCAAAAACTTGATTAAAATAATTTTATTCAGCTTGCTGATTTATTACAATTTGTGCTGCAACAATATTTAAAGAAACAACGGCTTTGTTGGCCTTGACACAACAGAGTGATAATTTGTTAAAGTGGTTGAGTTTTAAATTGCAAATCACAAAAGTGGAATTATATCTTGAGACTCTGGCAATTTAGCTTGAGTTTTTATCTTTCTAGAACACGGAAATATTGCATTACGTTCCAAACAAGCTATAAAAATTATTGACATATTTGTGTTTGTTGTGCTGTAATTATCTACGAAAAAAACTTTGATATATCAATTAGACGAGCTAATGATGTTGTGAGTGACGGAATGAAGTTATTTCGATATCAAGCAATGCTTGTTTTTTCTGATAAAGTGTTTTAAAGTTTTATCCAAGTCCTAGTAATGCAAATATCGTTTCAGAAAGTAATCTAGTCGTTGCAAAGTGAACTCCCACAGAGTAGAAATAAATAACTTGTTTCCATGATCTGAATATATTCATAAAAGGCACGAATAGCTAGCTGTTCTATTCCAATAGTTGGTTTTAGTTTTAAGTTATTTATGTGAAAATAGAAGTCGTTATTCCAAAACAAGTCTCTTGTTGCAATTAAATACTCTGCTAACATTTGTGCAACTTGCTCTTTATCATTATAATTAAACTAACCATATGTTAGTTTAATTTGGTCATTTGTTTTGTTAATAGAGTGTAGTAGTGCGAGAAACGGCTTCGGATCGAGCTTTAAATTTCAAACCACATTTGCATAACTAACCACTATTTTAAAACGTTACTACTGCCTTTATTACCTCCTATTTATATTAAGACGGAGAAATTAACCTTATTTCAAGATAATATTTTTATTATTTTATGAACGCATTTGTAAACTACTAAATTCTTCCGACTTTATGTTTTGTTCATTTCACCGCAATATTTGAAATCAACCTTTAACAACCATTACCTTTGTTTGAAGTTACCCAATGGAAAATAGAGTTTAGTTGTTAACAGTTACATTTACCAGTTAGTGCTTTTTGTAACTCAATTTAAACAAATTCATATCAGATTTCTCCCTAACTTTAGCTGTACAATGTACATTTGCTTCAGGTATTCCAATTAAAACTCCAAAAAAATTTATTGTCATTTACGAATAAATTCTGAATTCAATCTGAATTCTCGAGAATTTCGTGCGTTTGATTGTATCCAGATTATTCCTTGTTGTTTTAAAGGGGCGGTTTCAGGTGTACGCATTATGTTTCTTAATCGAATGCGAAATGAAAAGGGCAAGGTTGAGACGAACTCCCGCAACGTAATTATCCATCAAACTTAATGCCACATTGTTCCGTCTTCTAGCATCTGTTATTAATATAGTTAGGTTCCTTCACAAAGCGCTCAATCTACTTAACATACATATCTCTGGGTTGCAGAACTCGCTATTTTATCGTAATATAGTATCTTCGGTACAAAAGATAAAGAATTGAAGAATTACAAAATCCTTTGAACTTCCGACTCCAAATCACAGATTAAATAATCAAATAGATAATATATTTCATGAAATTTGTGTTGTGTGACTGTTGGAAACAAATATGTTTGTTAAAAAATGATTTTGCTTATTGTATATCTAGGTAATATTTTCCACTAAAGCTTATCCTCCATTCTAGAATACGACGATGGAGAAAATTAAAACTTGAACAATCTGGTATTTATTTTAATTAGTTTTGAGTAAACGAAACAGGTGTCAGAATTCACAATGAGGTATTTTCTTTTCGGTTGTAATTTCATCTTTATTATTGTAACGCTAGAAATTACTTTCTAAAATGAAACCAAACAGTTTTATGACACAATTAAGCAAAGTTTTTTCTTAGATTGCAAATAGTTTTTTCTGGCTCGTTTCGACCCAAAACACACTCGAAGATGTGGAAAGAAAGTATTTACAGAGTATATTGAATTAAAACTTTGTTCCATTTACCAAAATCCAAAGTTTCTTTTTCTTTTATGATTTATAACATTGTTCCTGACTATAGTATCTCGATCAAAATTTTTAGATTTGCCCGGCGCCTCCACCATAATTAGTGCTCTTTAATTTTATGGAAAGGTCTGGTCTTTCGGTTTATAAATTTACGATTCTGAAGGATTTTGTTTGGTTTAAAGTTTTATAACTCCAATATAAACATACCACAATTTGTCATTTCAAACATAAAACTATAATGAATAATTAAAAGTTCGAAATTATTTATAATTTCTCAAAAAAAGTTTACTTCTTTTACATGTAACCGACAGTTTTTGTAAAACAGTACGAAACTTAAAACTTTATTTTAAACAAAAAGTCAAAAATTTATACTCTTTATGAGATTACTCATATATTATTAAACCATTATTTTTGTAAATAATATGGGACGGCTGTTATTCTGCAGTTATTAAGATAAGTTTAAATGTAATGGGAAACGTACAGACAGAAAACATAGCAAAACATAAAAACTCTGTTTAAACCAAAATTTTATTCAAAAAAGATTATTTTGTTTTATGATTTAAATTTTTGACAATTTTGTAATCAAAACTCTAAAAGATGTAATAGTTAAAAAGAACAACCAAAATGTATTTTGTATACAACAAAATTTCGATAAATAAACACCACATATAGTCATACATTTCATAAAGTGGGGAATATATGACATGTCAAATAAAGTGTTTTGACCAATTAAATGTTTTCAAAAAAAATTGTTTTCTACGTTTTTTATGTGAAACAGTTTTTTAAGATTTGTGTGCTCGAACTTGGCAAACTCAATATGCAAGTAACTAATTTTGACCACACTAGTAATTATTCATTTTGATTTGAGTTATTAACGCTCATAAAATATGAACTAATACTTGAAAATCGAGTTTTAGCAATTACTTTTTGATTTATTATAAAAAATATAAATTGTTTTTTTTAGTTGTCCGTGAGGGACAAATAAGCACAGTAGTTGTATTGAATTAAAAGCAATATCAATCTACAATTTGTTTTTTGTCTTAGATTGTAAGTAGTTTTTTCTGTCTTTTTTTGCCACAAATCACAAAAGGTTCGAATATGTGGAAAGAAGGTAATTAGAAAATATATTGAATTAAAATTGAATCAAAACCTTGTTTTGATTAGCAAAATTAAGAGTTTCTTTTTTATGTTTTATAACATGGTTTAACGAATTAATTTTTAAATTTGCCCGGCGCCTCCACCATAATTAGAGTTCTTTGTTTTTGGAAACAGTTTTGGTTTTTTGATTTGAAACTTTGCATTTAGGAAAAATATTGCATGGTTTAATGTATTTTAAGTTTTAAACATACCACAATCTAAATAATTTTCTTTCAGAAAGGTTTAATACTTTGAAATAATTTATAGTATTGCGATATGTTTAGTGTGTCTGGCGCATCCACCATAATTAAAGTTTGTATCATAACTGTATTAAAGGCACAGAACAAAATTTTTGAACGAAACTATTTGAAAAAACTTTTAAAACTAACTCTTCCAAACACAATGAACGCTATAAATAGATATACAGGGTGTATCAGAAATACGTGTGTTAATTTAAACATGTAATAAAACTCATCAAATACAACAACTTTTCTATATAACATTTTGCAAAATTCTTATTCATAATTTTCACTGTTTTCCTCCTTTCTTTTGTGCAAACGAGCATTCATAGCAACAATTGTCATTGTTGTTTTAAATTGTTAAAATTGTCCATTTTTATCGTAACGAATATAGTTCGGCTGTTTTATTTTTGTACCCATAGGCGGGTACACGTTTTAGGATGTTATATTTTTCCCAAATCTTAAGTAAATTTGCGAATTTTTTATTTGAAAATTACAAATAGAAAAAATGTTTTGTTTGTTGAGCTCTATTACCTGTAAAAATTGAAACACTTATTTCTGATACACCCTGTATTAGCGGAGTATGTACTAATATTTTGCTATTGCGAAAAACACTGCAGGAAATGTAAAGAAAAGACGTTTTAAGTCTCTCGGGCTGTTGAAAAAGTTTTTGTGTGGAATATGAAAAAAATCTGTTATTTTTTAATTTTTCCTTACTTGCTTTAAAGTAAATCGTAGTTAATGTTTTTTTATTTTTTTATTTAGTATAAAGTTCTCTAACTTAAACCTTTACCAGATTTATTTATTGTTTATAGATAAGATTTTTTTTTGATTTATACAATGTGTTTGTCCGGCGCATCCAACATAATTAAAATTGGTTAAACTGATTATTAATGTATTAATGTTTTGCTGAATAATTGTAAAAGATGTGCAAAAAACAAGTTTTATTAATCCTCTCGGGACTGCTGAAATCGTTGGTGAAATTTAAAACTTAAAATGTTATTCAAAATTGTTTAGTTAAGCTATTATTTTCAGATCAAACCTGTCAAAGTGAACGTGGTAGTGATTAGAAAAGTGACCAGAAAAAACATATTACAACAGATAATCAGACACTATGTGAACCAAAAATGTTTAAAAATTAACTTAAATTAATTTGAAAAATGCGAATGAATATGATTTTCTATTACCGTCGACATCTTCTGCTGAACTAATTTCTAATAAAGTTTTCAAACAGTTGACCACAAATAAATTAATCTGTAAGCTGGTGAAACAATGTTTTTTTTTCCTGTAATATTGCTAAGAATTGCAAAGATAATTAAAACGTTGTTATGCCGTGTAGTTCATATATATTATCATATTTACCACATATATTTAGCCTCTGATAAAAACTTGTATCTTTTAGACAAAACATTTAGAAGCATCTAACCATTGCTAATTAAATACAAGTAGGTACAGTAACGCCAGAGGCAGAATTGGTAGTCTAATATTTAGTTGGTTATTTAATAATGCTTTTATGTTTCTCTTTCCGCCAGTTGTAACTGTTCCACGTCCATGGTTATTATAATTAATACATTTGTTCTGATTTGAAATACGATATGTTTTTGTCATCGTATATTTCGTACGTTTCCATATTATTATATGCAGAATCAGCAAAATAAAATCCTAAGTCCTAGAACTCACTTCTTTTGATTGGCGAGGGACTCGAATAGCCGTGTCCTATGAAGACGCTGGCGGCCAGCAAGACGAGATACAGCACTTCCCTCCCGGCCATCATTTTTCTCAATGCGCACAAATCATCATAAGCACATAACTCACAGCAAAGCTGCAGCAAAAGCTCACACTCACACCAATTACATCATTGGCACTATCGCAATCGAGCTTTCGACACCATTGAAGTTGCACTCACGGTGAACCGACGCACACTTGCCGAGTAGGCCGAGGACTGAAAGTTCGTTCTGTAAGCTGCAGCTTTCAGACGACGCTGGCCGGGCTGAAGCGGAAAAGCGCGAGCTTCATTTCGATGGAATATTTCTGTTGTTTTGTTGCAATTATGACGAGTATGGAGGAAATGTAGAGGAGGGAAGGGTGATGATGGGAGAGAGGAGATAATGATGGATGAGGTTGGTTTGCTTGTGTTTCAGGAATATTTAAAGCCGCGAGGGTAATCTAATAGATCAGTTTTGACGTCTTGACGTTTATTGTTGCGCGGCTAATAACCATACAAAGAGTTCAGCAGGAGCTTGGCATGTTGGAATCTTTTGATAATGGAACTCACCGGTCGTCGTGGTGCGAAAATTAATTTTAATGGAGTTTAGCTCGATTTAATTTATTTCTATTCACAGCTAATTAGAAAATTAGCGCTGTTATTAGTTGTCTAATTTACTTTCAGTTACCTATTTCTAACGTACAATATTAACGTTCACAACCAATATTTTACGGTTTTAAACCAATTTATTTAGGAAAATGTGTAAAAATTCACAGGTTGGTCAATAAATTTATTAACTTTAATTATAGTTGTGTTTAAATAAAGCAATCAATTATTTTGTAAGATTTTACAAAGCACGAACTTAAACAACGTTAGTGTTATGATGATTTAAAACTATCAAGATTATCAAGACTAAATTCAACTTTTGATGGTGAAGAGACGTCTCACGAAATACAATAACATGACTGAAATGGTTGAAGTAATTAAAAAAATAAAAGAGGCAAGTGAAGGACGAGATAAATATGTATAGAAAAAGAAGGACGAAGAAGAACGGAACAGTAAAAAAAAGATGAATAATGTCGAAAAAAAGAATATAAAGGAGAAGACAATGACATTGCAAAGAATGGAAAGAAGCAAAAAAAAACGATGTTGCTTAATGGAGGGAGGGGAAGAAAAACGACGTCACAAAGAAGAGAAAAGAGGAAAAGATCGATGTTGCAAAAAAACCAAGAGGAAGAAGACCGCATAGAATTAAAGAAAAAAAGTTCCTCTACGTAATGAAAGGTAAGGTTGAAGAAAAAAACAAAAACATTTTATTTTTAAGACTATTTCGGAACACAGTTTAAAATGTAAAGGAAGAAATTTTATATAACGTCGAAAATTATTTTTGACTAAATGTGTTTCCATATTGAATCCATAACGAAGAATTTTTCAACTTGTAAAGAAAAGAAGAAAAAAAAAAGAATGATATCGCAAAGAAAAATTTTGGTGCGAAGAGAAAGAAATAAGGGGTTTGAAGAAAAGAGAAAGGATAAAGAACGACGCCAGAATGAGCAAAAGAAAAAGAAGAGTAGAGGAGATGAAAGACGAAGAAAACAAAATGATGAAGAATTTTTTTAAAACTTTAGAGAATCCTAAACAGTGTTAATAAGGTAGAAGAAGAAATAACAGAAAAAGTTAAAGAACTTATACCAGAGATCTACAAATGAATTCTTATTAAATAAATTTTGTTTTCAAACCAGTATTTTTTATAACTTAAGGGTAAAATTGCATCCCAAAGAAGAAAAAAAGAACGACGTTGTAAATAAAAGAAAGAAAAAGAAAAAGATGAGAGCACAGAGGAGAAAGAGAATTATGAACAACGTTGAAATGTGAAAATGGAAATAGAATGGCCACAAAAGATGACAGAGACTGAAGAACGGTGATCAAATAAAAGTAAAGAAAAAGAACGACACCCCAAAGAAAAAAAATCATTCACAATGAAGAAAAATGGATTTTTTTACTATAGGAAATTCAGAATAGAGTTAAAAAGATATAAAAAACTTTTTTTAAAAAGTCCATTGACCTATCCAAAAAGATAAAAATTACTTCTGACTAAACAAATTTGACCTCAAATAAGGTATTTTTTTTAATAAATTGTTAGAGTTTTGTCCGAATTTATCGCAAGAAGTTTCTAAACTTATCGCAAAGAGCACAAAGAGAAAGAAGAACGACCTGAAAGAGGAGAAAAGGCTAAGAAATAAAAAGGGAAAGGTATTCTTTTCGAAACCAGAAACCAGAGTGAATACTGAAGAAATTAATAAAAAGTGTTGCATTTTGAGTTTATTACAAAGAAGTTCTGAACGTGACCGAAAAAGCCTTTTTATTTTTATTGGTATTTTTTTATGCTGATCTCGATGTTTTGATGAAACGTCGATTTTCTTGGTAGTTTAATTTAATTAAATACTTGTATGAGATTATGCTTTTTATTTCTCTTTGTTTTATAAATATTTTCAGTAAAATGAATTTCATAACGTTAAATAAATTCAAACGTATGTATTTACTGGGATCTCACAAAAATATTGAATCGTCACTGGCAATTTATAGTCTATGTAATAAAGGCGTAAAGCAAAGCTTTGTAACTTGAATAAGTGTCATGAAAATTTTAAGTTAACATTTTTTTGAATTACTATAAAAAGATGCTCTTTTTAATTTTACCACCATTATATATTAACACTCTGTTCCCAACAGAGAAAGAAGTAAAGTTACACTTTTATTTGTTTTAAGCAAAAATTATTTTCTTCATCATTGCCATAACATTAATTTATTAGTTCTTGATTGTTATTTACATTTGACTTAGTTTTGCTTATATAATAATTTTTTAGCAAATAGAAAGCAGTTTTTAAAAAAAAATAGATACCTATTTTAATGTTCTTATACAAAATATTATTTAAAAACAACAGACAATTAACGCATTAACTTTTTACAAAACTAAAGAAACATTTCCTCACATTTTCGAAAATGACAAAAATTTTAAACAATTATGGATTTTGAATATCTGTAGCAGTTACAGTTCTGTCGCTACCAAATTTTTTCTAAACAGATTTGCTTTCTAGAAATAGTTATTTTAAATAGAACGCTCTATGCTAAAAGTTAGTTTCCTTTTCTCCGGAAACTCCTTCTGAACCCTTTTCCTACAGAAATGTATCCCTTGATCTAATTAATTTAAGCTCGTGACATAATGATTAATATTTATTTGAGCGTAGGTTCTCTAGCCACAACTATTTAATTTCTTTAAAAATCATGTTACTTTACATAAGTTCCGAGTTAAAATTCAAGATTCAAAATAACAAGTAAATAACAACATATAAGATCAGTACATTCTTTAATTTCTTATGAAAAAATAGAACTAAGGTATTCTGAAAAAGCACAAGTGTTCAAATTTAATGATTTCATTGTAATTGCGGTAGATAAATTTTAACAATTTATAATAACATTGGTTTGAGCACACGAGTCGAATACATAATTATTTTTATCACCATTATGCCATAAAAGTAGTGTTCGGTCTAGAGAATGAAGTGGCGAGGGTCGGAGCAAGCAAATGGTCGCGTTTCACCGGCCCGTTTGACCGAGTAATTGAATCATCCCTGTTAGGGGATGAAGACTTTTCGAGATGATTGTTATTATTTGAAATGCCGAGGGTGATTTTGTATTCAAGGTCGTAACCGGACTCTTTCCTCAAAACGTGTGAAAAATTTTATCGTAATCGAGACGGAATTGAATCCCTCGCTCTGTTTCTGTAAACACACTTTATAACGTTAAAACTCAAACATGAACGGAATTTCATAAAGAGAATGTTTGATCCGAACAAAATTAATTATGGTATTAGATACTGACGTGGTGGTTTTTAGTTGTGTGGAACAAAATGCTATTTTTGTGATGGAATTTCGATTGATGTTGTTACGTTTTATACGTTGTTTGAAATCGTTGAAACAGGATCTGTTAGGTATTTGCGTTTTACTAATTGAATTAGTTACCTACTAATGAATTAGATGTCATTATTTGTGGAATTGTAATTATAAAATAACGGGAAGTGAGCGGAACTAATTTTATTACATATCATTTCGAATCCATGGTTTTTCCCCTAAAGAGACCGTTATTTAAATTTATTTATCCCAACTATAAAAACCGCTTTATTTTTACGATATTTTCCTCTAATATTTTTATCTCATCTTTTAGCCGCAGCACGCCATTTCGCGCATCCCAGCCACACATCCCTCAAGACAAAAACAAACAAAAAACAGCCATAAGATCGTATCTTTACCGTTCTTTTACTACTAATTTCATTCAACATCTATCATACAATCTGACGTTCCCGGCGGCAAACCCCAACTTTCCATAATCTGACCAGACTCGTACTACTTTTTTACGTGATACTGACAAATGCTTTTCTAATGCGATTCCTGGCTTATTGTCTTAATAAATCAACGTGTGAACGAGTGTGAAGTGATGTAGAAAGTATTTGAAAACAAACAAAGCAAGCTCAAACTAATTTACTTAATGTATATGGTACTAAAACATGTAATTCATAAGCTCATTATCTCACAAACTAAAAAATTAAAATTTAAAAAATGGTGGTTTTGTTGGGATAATATGTTCGAACACATTATACATTATACAAATTAGAATGAATTAACAGGGCCTAATAAAATTTTATCCAGCTTGAAATGAGAATTATTCTGATGTTTCTAACCCAAACAACTTAAAATGTTTTTTTTATGGGCCCATTAACCTGGA